>NC_061111.1:63295753-63433970 GCF_002878395.1 Capsicum annuum
AATCTCTAACAATTTCCACAAGAAGTTACAATCCTATTAGATGTAGAAAACGGTAGCTCATTGTGAGTTGGAAAAGGTTAAACCTCTTCCTATATATACACGAACCTACATACATATTCTTTATTCCATTATTCAATCAAAATTCTAAATTGAAAGAAGTAAGATTACAACATGCATTGGAAAAAACAGTACGTTCTTGGGGTTGGATCAAACGGCCCTGTATATTTGGCTACGCCTTCCTCCTCCACGAATTATGTAATAGCAGCAGCTATCAAATCCGTACTAGTTGAAAAGTCACTTGCCCTTAAAGTAGAACGAAATATCTTGAACAAATTAAAAGGTTCACCCTACATCGTTCGATGTTTCGGTAAAGATGAAAGTGTGGAATACGATAAAAAGACGTACAATCTCTTGAATGTGCTCCTAGTGGCACTTTACGAGATTGCATCCTTTTTAATGGAAAAATTTCATAACCAGAGGCAGCGCGCTATGCGTTTCAAATCATAATGGGCATTCGTCACATTCATAATAAAGGGTATTCTCATTGCGATATAAAATTGAGCAACATACTTGTTTTTCCGACTAGCAAGTTAATAAAGATTACTGATTTTGAAACAACCACAGAAGTAACAACTCGCAATGATTATCGATTTTATGATGTGTGCGCTGTAGGGTATGTTGTTGTAAAGATGTTCAGTGGGTATCCTACTTAGTATATGGAATAAATTAGTAAATTTCAGGGGTGAGGATATTATGGACCAACTATCACTGATGGCTAGAGATTTTGTGATCAACTGTTTGCTTTGTGATTTTCGTGGTCTAATATCGAAAATTAGGGATCGACTAATTAATCATCTATTTATTCAGAATGCAATTACCTGTGACAATGAAGATTAGTTGATCAATGATAATCCTTTTGGTGATAATTTGGTTTCAGAGCATGGTCTATTTACTTGTGATGAATATTGATGAACCTACAACAGTACCATATGATTGATCAAAGGAATCCATCGATATAGACCTGACCAAAACCAATATGACATCACACATTTGTCGCTTATCGAAATCAATAAGACTCTAAATTAGAAGATATAGGTCAGGACCTGTGTCTAGTTCTCCTTACCGGGATTGTTCTTATTACTCAGATACTATTTTGGATCACCAATTTTACTATTACATGTTATTTTTATTCTTTTCAGCATTATCATATTTCACTTCTAATATCTGATTTTATTATGACTTGTTTCTGGAAACGTATTGCACGAATATCCATTATCAAATATTATAATAGTTACGATAATATAATACATGTATTGGACATGTGTATGGTCTAAGAATATGCATGTTTGGTTTGAGAATATGCATAACTTGTAATCCCCTATATAAAATAAAATAAATTATTATTAACAAATTAAAGCACATGGGTATCAAAGTTGGTATAGAACTAGAAGAAGGGTTATATTTCAATATCTTTTTTTAATATTGGACTGAATAGTTTTAGTTCTTTAATTGTAATTGAGTTAAAAATCAAAATTTAGAAGTAGTATTTGTTTAGAACTCTATTTTTAGTATGGGGTTTGTTGTGACTAAATTAGTCAATAGAATTATGGTAGAATTAGACTAAAAGGGTGTAAAAGTTCATCAATTTTGATCATTCAACATGATCTAGAATTTCAAGATTTCATTGTCACATTATTTTGAACATAGACATATTATTTATATTTTTCAAATTTGATAAATGATTACTTGATTTGATCAACTTTGAGCTTTATTTCAGAATCTTTGTCTTTTCAATTTTTATAAATCATATGATCTATAGTAGAAAAATATCTGAAGATATTACAAGTATCACAATTCACAAATTACATTCTATTTATTTACAATTATGATCAAGAGTTCTATTATTAAGACACTCATTGGTGGCTTCATTATTGATAGTCATCGATACTTCACATTTTAGGTAACAAACAAAACTTAGAGGCATCTTATTTAGTTTTCTTATAGAGTTCTCTAACCACACGAAGTCCGTTGGTTCAAAAGGAAAAACAAATATTTATTTTATAAAATCTATTTTTTTTTTTTTAATTTTTGAAATGCAAAGTGTAGACACGTAATTTTGATCTCTCGAGCTTCATATTTCAAATTTTGTTGACTTAATCTAATTAGCTTACTTTCTGAATGAATTTTTAAAAATTCTAAAAATAATGACGAATTAAATAATGCCACTTGGCGCAGTTTCATTGATCCAAAAAATATCTTTTAATTTTGATTTATTTTATTTTTATCTTGCCAATCAATACTTGGTACATAATCAAATATACTCTCATCACATAATTTTTTAGGGAAAAAAAATCTCCATTGGAGAATAACATATAAACTGCAACTACATACACACATATAAACTAAGGAGAAGCTTCTCCATTGATGCAAAATCGACCCCCCAACTCCCTTGATTTAACCCGCGAACACCAAAACTACTCTGGCCATCACCAGAGCTCTAGTGCCGCCCACTAAACTCCAAAATCAGCGATCAAAAAACCGATTCATTGTTCCGATTCAGTCGACTCCCACCAGAAAATAACAACAACAACCAGTTGACCACCACCCATCTCCTTTCACCTCGCCGGAATATGTGACCCTACCAGTCCCCACCGTGATTTATCTTTGGCTATTTGCTTTGTGTGTGGTTGTTTACTAGTTAACTCACATATTTCCACAGGAAGATACAATCCAATTAGATGTAGGAAAAGGCGTCCCATTGTGAGTTGGAAAAGGTTTAACCTCTTTCTATATATATAAGAACCTACCTACAACTTCTTAATTCCATCATTCATTCAAAATTCTAAATTGAAAGAAGTAAGATTGCAACATGCATTGAAAAAAAACAGTACGTTCTTGGGGTTGGTTCAAACAGTCCAGACATTTGGCTACGCCTTCTTCCTCCACTAATTATGTAATAGCAGCAGCTGTCAAATCTGCACTGGTTGAAACATCGTTTTCACTAAAAATAGAACGATGTATCTTGAACGAACTAAATGGTTCGCCCTACATCGTTCGATGTTTCAGTGAAGATGAAAGTGTGGAATACGGCAAAAAGACATACAATCTCTTGCTCAAATGTGCCCCTAGTGGCACTTTACGAGATTACATCCTTTTAATGGGAAAATTCTAGAACCAGAGGCAGCGCGCTATGCGTATCAACTCTTGATGGGCATTTCTCACATTCATAATAAAGGATATAAAATTGAGTAACATGTTTTTCCAACTAACAAATTAATAAAGATTGCTGATTTTGAAACGGCCACAGAAGTAACAACTCGCGATGATTATCAAGTTTACGATGTACGCGCTATAGGGTATGCTGTTATAAAGATGCTCACTGGGGATCCTACTTGTTATATGAAAAAGATTAGCAAATATTTTAGTGAGGAGATTATGGATCAACTATCACCTATGGCTAAAGATTTTATGATCAACTGTTTGCTTTGTGATTTTCGTGGTCTAATATCGAATATTGGGGATGGACTAATTAATCATTATTTTATTCAGAATGCAATTACTTGTGACAATGAAGATCAGTTGATCAATGATAGTCCTTTTGGTGATATTTGGGTTTCGGAGCATGGTCTGTTTACTACAACTTATGATGAATATTGATGAACCTACAACAGAGATATATGAATGATCAAAGGATTTCATCAATATAGACTTGACCAAAATCAACATTACATGACACACTTGCAGCTTATCGAAATCAATATCTCTTGATTGAAAGAGACAGAGGCCAAAAATTAGAGTAGAAGGTAGTAGGTAGCCGTGAATGATGTCTTGATCCGCTTATTGGGACTGTTGTTATTACTGATTCTGTTCACCGATTTTACTGTCATATGTAGTTTTTACTCTTTTCTGCATTATTGATTTTACTGTTCGTACCTGATTTTATTATGATTAGTATCTCGGAACCAGTTGACGAATATCCCTTATCATCCTATGTTGTTTTTACTCTTTTCTGCATTATTGATTTTACTGTTTGTACCTGATTTTTTTATGACTAGTTTCTCGAAACCCATTGACAAATATCCCCCTTATCAAATATTCTGCACGGGTATATTTCAGTATCTTCTTTAATAGTTGAACTGAATAGTTTAATATCTATAATTATAATTAAGTTAGAAATCAAAATTTAGAAGTAGTATTAGTTTATAACTCTTTGAGATAAGCATCTAATGCCTCCTAGAATTATGGCCAAAGTTGTTACGATATACTCTAACTTCACAGGTCCCTATTATATCTAAAGTCAATTTTGGCCAAAGTTGTAACGATACTCTCTGAAGTCAATTTTAGCATATTTTTATCACCTTTTAGCGTATTTTTGTCACCCTCTTGTGCTGATATGGCACCTTGATTACATAAAAATGAGACCCACGTCAAAGGTGTCACGTCAGCTAAAAATATTGATAAAAATACGCTAAAATTTAATTCAGGGTAATAGGAACCCCGTGAAGTTGGAGCGTATTGTAGCAAATTTTGTCATAGTTGAAGAGAGTACTAGATCCTTTACTCTGACTCTATGTTTGAACTTTTTATCCTTCGTTAAAAGAATTAGCAATGGAAAAAATAGTTTTTTAACTTTTTTGCCTCAATTTATTATTAATAAATTATGTACTCCTAAAATATATGAACAAACCAAGGATTCCTAAAATATATGAAAATTCCTTGATAAAATAGACATAATAGTAATTTAGTTTATATCCTAAATATTGGCAAAACAAAAGTTACCTACTATAAAAGAAATTCCAATAGAAGTTCAGTATAAATAAAATTGGGTATTTTTCAATATTTTTTTTACAGTTGGGCGCAATAGTTTAAGTTCGTTAATTATACTCAAGTTAGAAATCAAAATTTAGTAGTAGTATTGGTCTAGAATTTCATTTTTAATAGTAAAAATTACATATATAACGACATGTTTATTATTAATTACTAAAAATTCAAATTTTTTTCAAAATCTCCTAAAATCCCAACATTTGACCTCTGATGATACATGTTAATCACATTAGATATATACAACTGATACAAGTATTAATTAACTAAATCAGCATGTTTTAAGGAATGTAACAGATAAGTTTACATTAAAACACCACTTAAGCTAACTAATTAAGGTAAAAAAACAAAATGAAATCTCACAATTTATGGTAATCAATTTATTATTCCACCACGTTAAAACATAAACGTTTTTGTAATATTTGTTTTTTTGAAATTGAAAAATCTTCATTCTTCTTGTTTAGAGAAAACATAAGGTAAAGAGCAAAAGATTCAAATTTGCAGAGAAAACATACCAATTTTTTAATTTGATTTGTTAGTTTCGTTTGTTTAATATGAATATTTCAGTGTTGTTACGTCATTCCGGTGTTTGGGTTAATGACATCGAGTATGTTGGCTATAAGAGTGATGAAATTGTGGTCAGTGAACATGTTACTTACGAAAAGCTGATTTCTACAATTGCGGGAGAACTGAAAATTGACGAAACAAGGAAAAAAATTGAAGTTCGTTACATTGTTAAAGGAAATGTTTGTCCGTTGTTGATTCGGAACGAAATGAGCGTGAAGCTGTATGTCGAAATAAAAAATACTGAGCGTGGATTTGGGAAGTATCCTCTTATCATCACTACATTAGATAAGTCTGCTAGTGAAATGCTTTTTGATGGGAAAGTTGGTGTTGTAATTTGTTTGGAAAGTCCAGCAGAAAAAGTTGTAGAAATAATTAGCTATAAATCTAATTCTACGTCTCCTATGCCTTTGTTGGATAGCAAGGGGAACAAGATCATTACTGATTGCAAACATAGTGATGTTACGGTTGGGCAAATTTACAAGGACAAGTGTACTCTCATTTCAGTTATGGCGTGATTTGCAATTGAGCATTCCTTCAATTACTATGCCAAAAGACCGGACAAGAAAAGGTATGTTATATTTTTTATGTAGCAGGTGTTGTTAATTTTGTGTACGTTAATTTAATTTTGTATTCAATTTTGGTTGATGATTATTTTGCAGATTTTTTTTGTGTCTTTATGTTACGTCAAGATACATTTTGTTATGAAAATGATACATTTTGCTAATCTTGTATCTCAGTTTATGAAGTTATATTTAATCATGTTTCTTGTTGTGTTTTAGTTTCACATATATAATAGAAATGTCCTAGATACATAGAAATGTCCTAGATACATGTTATAAATTTTCTAGATAAATGTTGTACAAGTTTCACGCCGAGATACATTTTGTTATGAAAATGATACATTTTGTTCATCTTGTATCTCAGTTTATGAAGTTATGTTTAATTATGTTTCTTGTTGTGTTTTAGTTTCACATATATAACAGAAATGTCCTAGATACATAGAAATGTCTTAGATACATGTTGTAAATTTTCTAGATACATGTTGTACAAGTATTCAATTCAGTTAATGAATATAGAAATCTGTTTTTTCTCAGTGTGCGAAGAAAAATAATTTGAACTTTTGTTTTCATTGATTCAGCTATGTCCTACGATGCCGTTCGGAGGATTGTGTTTGGATCTTTAAAGAATCATGTTGTCGGGGGACAAAAATATTTAAAGTTAGATTTTTTCAAGATGTTCACACATGCCCGTTGAAAGACCGAGTTTTTACTCAACTTCAAGCTACAATTGGGTTTGTTAGTGGTTTTACTGCACCAAAATTTGTCAATTATAAGAGAATACACACCCCGAATGATATAATCGAAGATATTAAAAATACTTTCGGTATAGATATTAACTATCAGAAGGCTTGGAGGGCTAAAGAACGTGCGATTGAGATGTTAAGGGGGAAACCCGCGGACGGTTATCGACAAATGGCTCGATATATATACATGTTAAATTCCGTATATCCAGGTTCATATATTATAATGCATAAATCAGAGGATAATAAATTTATGTATTTGTTCGTGGCATTGCAACCTTTGAAGAATGAATTCGAGTATTGCAGGCATGTAGTTGTGGTTGATGGTGTTCATTTGAGTGGAGCATATAAAGGTACATTTGTTTCCGCAAACACTCTTGATCGAGAAGGTAATTTATATTTATTTGTATGTATATTTATTTTTTGATGTAATTCAGATCATAATTTTTGTTAATTTTTTTTTAGTTTGAAAAATCGTTTACTTGTATCTGCTTAATTAATTTTTTTCTATTATCAAAATTGTAGGACGCATTCTGCTGATTGTGTATGGTGTTGTTGACAGTAAAAATGATAATTCATGGACTTGATTTTTTGAAAATTTCAGAATTGCTTTTGGAGAGCGCAATAGTATGTGTGTTGTATCCAACCATTATGAAAGCATAATAAATATTGTGAGTGTTGTATATCCAAATATGCCACACCTCACATGCATTTAACACTTGTGGAAGAATATTTCCACAAACTTCAGGAAGAATAAGATAGACTTAGTGATATTTACTATGCTATGGCCAAGGCTTACCGCAAAGATGAATTTGAATTTTTTTTGGAATCAAGTTGGGAAGATTGATCAGAGAGTAAAGTCTTATCTTGAGGATGTTGGATTTGAAAAGTGGGCATGCGTGTATGCACCTGTTAACCATGGTAGAATAATGACTTCAAATATAGCGGAGTGCATAAATGATAAATTGAAGCTAGTACGTGAGTTGTCGATAAGAGAATTTTTGGAGCAAGCTAGAAAATTATTTGGAAAGTGAAATTGCAAGAATAGAGAAATAGCATCTTATGCAAACATGTCACTTGGTAGTAGATTTGAAGGAATTCTTCAGCTAAATACTTCAAAATCTGCAAGGCTTAAGGTTAGTTTTGATGTTTTGTTTTGTTTTACATATTATAGAATTTTTTATTCATAATACAGGATACTATTTATTTTTAAAAATTTATTTTGAAAAATGTTACAGTAATTTAATCAATTGTTTTGTTGAAGTTAAACAAAATATTCTAAAAAAGATCAATATATATTTATGTGTAAACATATTATGACTAATCTTGTAGTTTAGTGTGTCATCAACATAAGTATATTCTGTTTACGATGATGGGAGGAAGTACATAGTATGTCTTGATAGGAGGACTTGCACTTGCAGTAGATTTCAATTGGACGAGATAACATGTGAACACGCGATTGCAGTTCTAAAAAGCAAGCATGTAGTTGATATGAAGCCTTATTGCTCAGAGTTTTATTATTCCGAAATATTAAGGAAGATGTATGAAGAATCTATGTTTCCAATGCCCGATAAGAAGGACTGAATTGTACCACAAGAAGATATGGACGAAGTTGTGTTACCACCAAAATACAAGCATCAACCCGGAAGGTCAAAGAAAAAAAAGCACAAGAAATCAAGTGAAATAATGACATCGAGTAGTAATTGTTACGTGAGATGTGGTTATGCAGGTCACAACAGGCGTACTTGTAACTTCTTTCCAAAGGAGGAGGAGGAGTGACATTGCAGTTAACTGATTAATAATGTGGAATAATTTGTTATCTTGTAGTTGAATTTCTTACTTTTTTAATGTGATGTTTTAATTGATCACATTGTTATTTTTTAAGAATTTTAAGAAAAATAGTTTCTGAAATAAACAGTTGCTTTCGCTCCTTCGTTAATTATTTATCTTTATTTTTTAAAAATTAAAATTATCGTGACACATCATATACAAAGAAAGATATATTGAACTGATAATGTTATTAAATTTTATTTTAGTTGTTATGTTGTAGTAAAAGATTGAAAAGATTTATACTTTATAGGATATATCTTTCATAAATTTATAGATACAAGTTTACACAATTTGTATCAATTGAAAAATATAATTGTATCATGTAGGACTATAAGTTTTGCTATAATGTGTTATTCAGGTTGAAGGCCAACATGCATTCTGAGTAAATAAAAATGGTTATAGATACATAATAATGTAATGTTTTATTATTTACAATTATTATATAGTAAAATATGTCTTTTTTTACTAGATACATATAATTTAATAAGATGTTTCTTAGTTAATTTTATAGATACAAGTTTAAATATTCAGTTCTAGAATCTAATATGTCATTAGTTTTTTGATGTAGTACCATTAAGTTGTGCTATAATTTGTTATGCATTTTAGAGACAGCAGGTATTAGTTGGAACAAAAATTTGTTATAGATACTAAATAATGTAATGTTGTGAAGGTTACTATCATTAAAAACTTGCGCGCGGATGCATCTTGAGTTGCAAGATCCTTAGCAACGTCTGAATTATAGTAATTCACATATGCCTTATCGATGTACAATTTGAAAAAGCAATGTGTGGTAGTGTATCTGGTGATTGAAAAATTTGTGTTCTTGTACTTCTTCCTCAAGTAGTACATAATAAAATCCAGATCTTGTTCAAATTATAATAAATTAGTATGTTATAGCAATTAACTATAATAATTAGTAATTAGATACGAATTATTGTTTATATATCTAATGTAATAAATTTATAAATTCTGATAACTGTAAGAGTAACAAATGAACAACATATATATTCATATAGAATGATACTTTTTTGATATTATGTATCAAATACAAAGTACATTCGGCTAAAACATTTCAAATATCTTTACTACAGTAAAGATACAAATGTGACAGAAATAAATTTCATTAGCATGATGTTTAGCTTAAATAATTTTTATAACTTGTGCAGTCAAGTTAATATATGATGTTAGATCTTTTGTTATCATGTATCTAATAAAACATATGAACATAATAAAAAAATCAGCATCTAAAATGCAGCAAATAATAAAAATTAAAAACAAGTTTCGTAGTATGAATTTTTAATTAAAAAATTCATCTAATTTATGCCGACTATCTAAAAATCCCATGTTACAAACTTTAATACATCATATATAGCATGCAATACAAAATGCATAAACTAATGAAAATATACTTTCACGATGTCACAATTTGAGATTTTTGTCATCCATAATGAAAATACCTCATCATTTCAGTACTTATTTTGTTGATACATCAAATAAAATCAGTTCTTGAATTTTGAAAAAGCAACTACGAAATCTAGTTGACGAAATTCAAGTGTTGAATAATTAACCTTGTAGTGATCGTCCTTATCTTTCCTATAACATAAAGGTACAGTTGATTTAAAAAAATAAATAAATAGTAAGTAGTATATTACTTTTGAATTTAGAATAAGACATGTGTTGCTTACTTTTTTCGTGTGTTGCTTGTAAAGGTCATCATTAATTCATTTTTCAAATATTTCCATCTCTACAATAGGTGAATTTTCAGTATTGCGATAACCTTCGAATGAGTATTTTTTTCGCTCTTTAGAAGCCAACTTTTTCTTTTCTTTAGAACTTAATCCAAAATGAGTCAAAAAGGGAGAACGATAAATCTTCGATGTCTTTTTTGAGCGTGATGCAGGTGCATTTTTATCATTTGACACATTCTTTTTTGGCGTAAAAAAGACACAAAATTACGGTGTCACTAATTTCATACTCTGTTGAAGTTATTGGTGGAGGCTTGTAAATCGTCAATGCCAAATCATGTTCTCGACCTGAAATAATACTTTCAAGCGGCTGCATTTCTTAAACAACAATGTCACTCTGCTTCTCAATTTCAACATCCTGAAAATGATTTAAAATATTAAGAAATTTTTTATCAAGAAAGTCCAGTTATTTTAAAACTAAAATAGTACCAATAATGTCCATTTATGTATCTTAACTTTACCAATAAGCAGTAACTTGTATCTCAACTTTATTTGAACTTGTATCTCTATTATATTTTAAAATAGAGTGCATTCTATTAAAGTGATAATCATTGGTACTTGTTTTTTGTTTCTTGTAGATCAAGTATTAACAATGTAGGAATTGAGTCATTTGTCAAATTGCAAACAAAGCCAACACAATTCTAGGCATTTGATGATTATCTCTTAAGCATTAAATGTTGCCTCATGTGCAGAACCATGATAGCCCCAATTAAGGATGAATCATTTTCTGTGTTACTATTCGCCATAAAAACAAAAAGAGCCAAGATTTGTGTATTCTTTTCTTAGATAAGTGTAGGTGTTATTCTTAAGTTAAGGTTTTTTCAGCTATCACACACTAATGTCTGAAAAGACATCCCGATACATTGAAGATTATGTTATGCCCAATATTTGGAAAAAGGTTTTAATAAAGACATCTTGAACTTGTTTTTCAGAATTATATAAGAAGATTTTAAAGACTTTTGGTTGTCATAAATGATTGTATAACATGGTTAAGAAAAAAAGGAGCCCGTGTACTACATGAATTTCTGAAGGAGGATGGTTTCACAGCTTGAACTTGTACCTCAACTTTATATTAACTTGTATCTGAACTTTATTTTAACTTGTATCTCTACTTTATTTTAACTTATTTTTAAACTTTAATTCAACATGTATCTAAATTTATTTTAATTTGTATATCAACTTTATTTTAACTTATTTCTGAACTTTATTTTAACTTGTATCTGAAATTTATTTTTACTTGTATGTTAACTTGTATATAAACTTTATTCTAACTTGTATCTCAACTTTACTTTAAATATTATTTTCACTTGTATCTAAACTTTATTTTAACTTGTATGTCAGCTTTATTTTAAATTGTAATTCAACTGTGTTTAAACTTGTATGTAAACATTCTTTTAAATTTGAAATATTAATAACATAACTGTCTGTTCAAAATTTTTTTTAAATGAATTAGATTCTAACTACTAAATTAATTAAACTGTACAAAATACCTAAATGTTGATTACATATATGTCTTAGTTTACATCTATCATTTCAAGCATGTCAAAATAATCATGTTAATTACAAAACACATAATGAATGTTAATTACCTTTTCATGTTGTTCACCAATTTTGAGAAATGATAGTGCTTGGTTGGCTTTATCATCCTCCATTTCAACCGGTTTGACAGTTTCTTTCACTACACTATCAGTACTAGTAGGTCCTGCATTATCAACAATGTCATCTGAAGGATCACATTCTTATCGGCTTTTTTTTAGACTAATTTTTTACAGATTTTTTATCAGAGAATAAAAAAATTAATACAATATAATTAGTTAATTAGTACCTTTGAGAAGTAAGTAATTATTGAGACATATAAACATTATAAGATAATTAAAATAAGTAATTATTGAGACATATAAACATTATAAGATAATTAAAATAGTAAATATGTATTAATGGGCACCTCTATTTTCTCTGTTTTTTTTTTGAGACATAATGTGGACTGATGGGATTAGTATGACATTCAAAATCAACAACATCATCTGAATGTTGACCCTCTTTCGGGCTTTGTTTTACAACTTTTTCCTAAAACATAAGGATGAGCAGCATGAATAAATTCAATATAGTCGTTAATAAATGTGTGTTGTTTTAAAGCATGTTACCTACTTCACAACATCATTTTTCTACTGCAATGACTTCAAAACTTCAGTGAATCTATCGTTCATCACATGCTTCAAATCTTTAAATTTTTGGTCAATCTAGTAAATATGCATAGTTGATTAGTTAAAATGCATACAAATAATAAATTTATACAGTAATAAATTATATATACTTATGTATGTCTTCACATATGTCTTCATTTCGAACTCTAACGAATGTAGGTCAGCTTTAACCAAAAGCTCTTTCCTTTTATGCTTGTTGAATCAGCATCCACTTTACTCTTTTCTTACGTATCTGCTGGATTCGTCAGTATTTGTTACGTGTAAAAAACAACACGATATAGAAACGTTTTTATTATGAGAAAAATATAACATATGTTGATATGGAAAATACCTGCTGTCTGTTTTTCTTTTGCATTTCGAATCTGCATTTGTTTTTTACGATCTGATCTTTTTCTTGTAGGAACAGCTTTTTCACTCTTTTTCAGAGGTTCAGAGACTGTACGAGATACATGTATCGACTCTCTCATCAAAAATTATGAAGGGGTAGTACTGAAGTCATCAAAGCTGTCATGATCTTTAGTAACTTGGGGTAAATTCACTCTGTAACTCATCTGATCTTGATTTTCAGTTGATGATGACATCGAAGATATACCATGGTGATCAGATGCAAAACTAATACGCGGTAAATCAAGCTTTTCAAACTCGTCCACAGTAGGAACAATGTTGGCATATGAATACTATATACAAAAAATTTATCAATTAAATATTATTACGATTAAAACTAAAAATACTATAATGCAATATATGAAAAAAATTCAATCAATATCGTACCTTGCTAAATATTCCGGTCATAAACTGATTAAACTAAGGCCGGACTGCAATAACCCTCCAATTCAATATACGAGGTATGTTATTTCCCTCTTTCACAGCAACTTTGGTATAAACATTTGAACAGAGTTCAACTATCCACACATTAAGAACCTGAGGGATACCACCCAACCTATAGAGCTGCTTCTCCATTGAAAACTCTTGCCTAAGTGAGGCCATCAACCTGGAGAAAGACACTTAATCCCAAGAAAAGAATTGATATTTTCCATCTTCAACCATTTTGATATCAGAAAATAGCATGGGAGAAGCATTTAACTGTGAGTAGATAAAAGTGTGGATGAAATATAGGATTGTCATCTGAAGGGCATCTTCTTTGTTTTTAAAATTTTCCTTTAGAAAACGTTCCACCAATGCCTCCTTATCTACACCATTGGTTGATTGTGGAAAATACCTTTTCATAAGCCGACTCGAAGAAGAATTTTCATATTTAAAATCATCAACATTACCAAAATAATTTAAGCCAGTTATCAAAGCAAATTCATAGATGAAAAATCTAAGAATCTGACCTTTGATAAACACATGTATCTCTTCTTGATTTGGTTACTCAATCTCGAGCATAAGAAGAAATTTTGTTATTTGTCCAATATAATTAGAAAGAGGTATGTTGAGATAACATTCGAAAATAGTCTTCTCAAATAAGTGTAAAACTTCTTGCCCGATAACTTCTTTAATTTCATTCTTAAATCTTAAATTGCATGAACTTACAAATCTAAGAGGATGAGTTGGAATTTTCTTTATAATATAACTCAATTGTAAAAACAAAAAGAAACACTAATGAAAAAATTAGTCGAGATGCAACAACTCTACATTAAGACAATACAATAAAAACAAATACTCTAATAACATCATACTTTAGATACAAGTTAATACAACATGTATGTATGTAGGTATTAACTTGTATCTTTTGTTATATGACTTTCAATAACAATTAAACAACACTAGATACATTTCAAGCAATTAACAATTAGTCCCAGATACAAGTTAACACAACATTTATCTATTAAGTAATAACTTGTATCTCTTACAATAAAACTTTCAGTAAAATTTAAACATCAATAGATACTTATCAAAGCATTACCAACAACTCACAGATACAAGTCAACATAACATGTATCTATGATAAACTTCTATCTTTTGTAATACGGCTTTCAATAACAATTAACCTTAAGAAGTTAACACAACATGTATCTAGGAAATCATAACTTGTATCTCTTACAATAAAACTTTCAGTCAAGTTTAAACACCAATAGATACATATCAAAGTATTAACAATAATTCACATATACAAGTCAACATAACATGTATCTAAGGACAAGAAACTTGTATCTTTTGTTATATTAATTACAATATCAAAATAAATCACAAGATACATATAAAATTAGCAACAAAGAACCAGATAAACAATGAATTTACAAACGTATCATCCATCACAAAATATGTATATCGGCATAATATTGAACAAATTTGTACATGCAATTACCTTAGGAAGCTCATCTCTACAAATTTCTTTAACAATTCTTCTTCTCTTAGCGGGAGTTTTACTTGCAGGACTGTTGGATCCTCTTTTCTTAGAACCATTTTCTTTTTCTTGTCCTTCTTAGCAAGCTTTTGACGTAATTTCTTCATAGTTTGGGGATCGTTTCTATGTTTTGACCTATTTTTATGAAAACCATCAATTTCATAGTCAAAATCTTCTGAAACAAAGTTTACAACTTCTTGAAATTCTTTGATACTTTCTAATTGAGAAAATCCAAGACTAAAAGAAGGTTCAGACTCTCTATTCATACTGATAACTCAAACAATGAAGCATAAACAAAGTTAAATTGAAGAAATCGCTCTACCAAAAGACTCAAATTTTACATAGCTTTACTTGTACCATTTTTTTTTTTTGAAAAATAAAAACGTAAAAAAGAAATTAAATAAATTGAAACTGATTTTATGGGGGGAAATTACCTTGATTGAAAATTTTGAATCAGATGGAGAAGATGGATAGAAAATGCACCAGATTTTGCACCGTTCAAAGAGGAGATGTGGAGTATTTTTAGTAAAGAACCGACTTTTTAGTTGTACGGTTAACTTGTATCTCAAAATTAGCAAAACATATGAGATGTTGGGATTTAAGTAATTTTTTATAAGTGGGGAGATTTTTAAAAGTTTAGAAACTTATTTTGTTTATTTAGATAATTTTTTCTTTTTAATATGGGATTTTTTGTTAGTTACTAAACAATAATAGAAATATGGTAGAATTAGAATATAAGAATATAAAAATCATCAATATTTTAAGGCTATTTTGGTTGTTCAATATTGTTATTAAAAGAGGATATAGAATTTTGAGGTTCGGGTGCCACACTGTTTTGAACATAAGCATGTTGTTATTTACACGGTCCAAATATGATAAATGGTTGGTCGGTTTTATCAACTTTGAGCTTTGTTCAGACTTTGTCTTTTCAATTTTTATAGACAATATGATCTAAAGTAGAAAAACCTTTAATGATATTACAAGTATCACAAATATACATATCATTCATTTATAACTAAGGTCATCGAGTTTTATTTTTAACACAATCATTCATGGATTAATTATTTATACTCATCAGCACTTCACATTTTAGGTAACAAACTAAACTTAGAGGCACCTTATTTAGTTCGCTTATGGAGGTTCCCTTTTTAGTATAATACCACAAAGTCCAATGGTTCACAAGAAGGGTTAATATCTCGTAATTACAAGAGAATTAACTAACAACTTTGTAATTCATTTACAATATCTTTTTAAAGTTTATGATTACTTTTATATGCAATCTTCATTTTCATAGGTAAGAGATTTGAAAACCTCATTTTCTTATACTCAATATTTGAATGTGCCAAAAAAACTCATTTCCTCATAATTTAATTGGTTAGAAATAGGAATTAAACATCGTCTAATGAAGTAAAGTACAATAACAAATATTTGATGACAAAATGAAAATTTGTATATTCCTAGGAGTATGTAGTGACAGATTATCTATAATATATTAAAAGTGTGAAGACCCTTAGAAAAGTGATTTGAACATTTTGCCCTTCATTAGAAGTCTTCGCTTTAGACAAAATAGTCTTTTCACGAAATATTAAATATTTTATTAAAACTTAAATGAAGAAGGTTTTCTTATTATGGTTATTTTCCTACACAAAAATTCTTTTTCAATTAAAATAGGCTTGGTCCCTTAAGAAGGGACAAAAGACGTTAAAAAAATGAAAAGGCAAAAAACGTCCAAAAAAAATTGGCAACAAGTTTTCTATTTTGGTTAAATTCTTATAACAAAAATTCTTTTCTAATTAAAATAGATTTGATAAAAAAAAATTTATAAAAGAGGTCCAAAGAATAGTCAAAAGAATAGGAAAAAGAGGTTTTATTTTTTTCTCCCACGTATCTTTTTTTATTTGGGTCAAAATTTTGATTTGTTTGTCTTTAGGTTTGATTGTAAATTTTAGCAAGAAATCATAATATTTAATATTTATATGTTCATTCAAAATTTACTTTATAGAAATTTTTAAATATACGGTAAGAATAAAATATAATTTAAAAATTAAAAAATCCTAAAATATATAGAAAATTTAATTTTGAACTCCTTTGTTATAACACAAAAATGACACAAAAAGAATGTATAAGAATTTTTTTTAAAGATACAATAAGAAAGTAAAAGAATGAAAAAAAGCTAAACTAGGGCATTTATTTTTGAAATATTTTAAGAATCTAATATTATTAATATTTTAATATATATTAGTGTTTGTGTGTAATTATAATTTAATCGAGAAGATTATTTTCTTAATTTAAAGAGCAAAATTTTATAATTGAATTAAGAAAAAATAAGTATATACAAGTATGGAAAAAAGAGACAAAAATAAAAGATAAAATCCTCATTCCTAAGGTTTTAGTTTATTTAATTTTGGTAAATAATTTTTGGAAAAAATTAAAATCTGCCATATTTAGTTTTCTTTTTTTTTTTATGAAAAAGTTTTAGAATTCTATAAAAAAAAAGCTTAAAACTTTATTAATATCCTACTTTTTTTTTAATCTTATAGATCTAATAGATTTATTAGGTAGATCTAATAGATTTATTAGGTATCTAGTGAATCTATTTTTCTTTGTGCGTGGATATTTCTTAAATTTTGTTTCAATATCTTTTAATGATTTACTTTTTGCGTAAGATATATTCATTAATTTGTTTGGTTTATTATTTTATCCTGTAGTAATTGTAGAGTTACAAATTTCTGTATAATAATTTATCCTAATTGTACTGTAATGTATATCTAATTCTAGATTTTCAATTTTATTTATTATCTTGTGTTGTTCTTCTCGTAGTGAGTTTTTCAAATTATATAAACTATCACATGTACTTTTTTTTAAATTTTCTAAGGTTTCTTCTATCCATATTAATTTTTCTTTTAGGTTTTCCATTAGAAATCTAGTGAATCTATTAGATCTACCTAATAAATCTATTAGATCTATTAAATATCCGCACCCCCTACAAATGGTATCAAAGCCTAGTAATTTAAAAAATACGGAAGTGAGATATAAGTTAGAGTTATTAGAATTAAGATATATGTTAGAGTTATTAGAACTTACCTACAATTATTAAATTAATTATGCGAAGACCATTTAAAAATAGAGAAGCTTTTAGAAAAATTAAAGAATCTTTAATTAGTAATTATTCAGAATATATATGTCTAAATAAAACAAAAGAAAACCCATAAAGATTAGCCTACTTAATTACATTAATATCTAGTACTGAATCAAAATTAATAATCCATTTAAAATCTAGAAGAATAAAACACATACTACCTAATTATGATAAAATTAGATTTAGATATCCACCAAGATATTATAAATATAATTTAAAATGAATAAAGTACAACAATACAAAGAACTAAAACAAATTATTTCTGAAAAACGTAAAGAATTAAAAATAAGAATAAAAAGACTACATTATAATATATTTGCCGGAGTTAGTAAAAACTCAATAGATACACAAAAAGATGAAATATCAAAATTAGAAGCACAAATAGATAGTTTAGAATATATATATCAACATGAACTATTCACAATAAAATGAACAAAGAAGAATTTATAATAGATGAAAAAACATATGAAAACCACGAAGGATCAAAAATAAAAATAGTATTTTCTAATCTAGGAAGAAGATATAAGAAAATAGGTGAACATTTATATCTAATGTTAGAAAAAGAAAAATTAAAATTAGAAGATAAATTGACAGCAATGGTAAGAACAGAAAAAGAAAATGAAGAAATAGCTAGGAAAAAGGAAATAGAAAAAATAAAACAACAAACTACGGAAGAAATACGAAAAATAGAAGAAACTAAAAATAGTAGGATTGCTGAATTAGAAAAAGAACTACAAATGTTAAAAGAGCTGTATGAACAAAGACAAAAAGAAAAAGAAGAAAAAGATAGAGAACAAAAATTACTGAACGAGATAAATCAATTTAAGGAAAAATTAGAAATAAGAATTAGAAATAAATAATATAGATGTTGAAGAGACAGATAATTATGATTCCGAAGATAGTGAAACATATACAGAAATATTAACAAATACAAAAAATTTAGAAATCAATGAAAAACAAAAAGAAATTAATGAGGAAAACTTAGAAAGTACCCACACAGAAATAAATACTCTTGATAAAAAAGAAGATGAAATATAATACCTAAAACAACAGAAATAAGAAAACCTATATATTATAAGAATAAGTTTAAAAAATATAATGAATATGACAAATGGACACCAAAACAAATAATTAATAAAAATTATAACTTTTTAGACCTAGATTGTGTAATAGATACAGAAAAAACAATACAATTATGGATAAGATATATGACAAAACAATTATTAGATAATAATATAAATATAACAGATGCACCAGAATATATAGAAAGAACACTAATAGGATCAGTAAAATTATGGTTTTCAAATTTAACTGAAAAGAGCAAAAAAGTATTAAGAACTAATAAACCTATAGAAGGAACATCATCAACAACAACTAAACTAACACCTATAGAACTATTAAATAAATATGAAACTGCTATAAAAGATGAATTTGGTAGTACGACAACAATAGAAGAAGAACAAGATGAAGAAAAAGATACAAATAGGAATTTAATGTTAAAATTAGCAATATGTAATATGTGTTATATAGATGAATATACTTGCGCATTTAAAGAATATTATTACAAAGGAGCATATAGTATAGAAGAAAGTAAAGAGATAAGAAAATTATATTTTAATAAATTACCCGAGCCATTTAGTTCAAAAATAATAAAAAGTTGGGAAGAAGCAAAAATAGTAGATACGTTAGGAGCAAGAATAAAATTTTTACAACAATGGTATAGAAACTTATGTGAAAAATATAGAGAAGAATTAAAAATAGAAAAAACATTAATAAGAAATTTAGCATGTTGCAAAAATAAAATAGCACCCCAATTTGGATGTGAAGAAAGATATTATAAGAAAAGAAAAAGACATAAGAAATATAAAAAATCAAAATATAAATATAAGAAACCAAGAAAAAGATAATATGTAAAAAATTATAAATATAAAAGACCATATAGAAAGAAGAAATCTATAAAAGAATGTACTTGTTATAATTGTGGAAAGATAGGCCATTTAGCTAGAGATTGCAAATTACCTAAAAATCCAAAAAATAAACAAATATCAGAAATAAAAATAGATAATACAGAATATATGCAGATAGATTATATAGATTATGAATTAGAAAGTGAGGATAGTATATATGAAATTTCAGAAAACGAAACAGATAATGAAATAGATAGTGAAATAGATGAATCAAATGACTGAAGAAGATATAAAAATAATAACAAAGGAAGAATATTTAAATGATGAAGGAACGGAACAAAAAATAATATTTGACAGTAACATATTTGATGAAATAAAAGGAAAAGAATTAGATTTAAGTGTAGAGAAAACATTTAAAATACCAACAATAAAAAATATTTTTACTAGGAAAAAGGACGAATATTATGTAGTATGCCAAAAAGAACATGTAATAGACTGCAGATATGCAAAAGGCAAAGCTAGTATACTACTAGTAACAAAAAGAATAATTAATAAAGAGATAAATGATATAAAAAGTAAAGGAGATCCAATAAAATATGTACACCTTGGAGGTACAGAGATACTAATAAAAACATGTTTTAGAGAAGGAATAGATACACCAATAGAATTATATTTAGCAGATGATAGAATTATAAAGCCTATAGAAAAAAGCATAATAACTGCCGTAAAAGGAAATCTAATATATCAAAAATTTAAATTTATAATAAGTGAAAATTATTCAGTAGCAGTAACAGATAGAAATATAGATAAATCACTCGTATTATATTGAAAAATATCAAGAATAGAATTAACCCCAGGAAGTAAAATATTTACAGCAAGATGCAAAAATCTATATGTATTAACAACGAAACATAAAATAACAGGAAAAAATAAGATTAACAAAATACGAATAGAAAGCCTATTCGAACAAATTGTAAAAACAATAGATTATAATGATTATAGCTATAGAGACATAGATACAGAAGAAAATTTAGAAATAGTAAATGATAGAATAAGTACAACGAAAAGGATAGCTGATGAAAAACCAGAATCATCAAGCTCATCAAAAAGAACAAGTTATGAAACAAATTCAATAAGTAATTTAAACCAATATTACATAACAGGAAAAATAAATGAAAAAGAATATCTAATACTCTTGAATACAGGACAAGAAGAAAATTATATAGCAAAATATCTAGTAAAAAATGAAGAAATAAAGACTGATAATGATATGTGCCCAAATCTACCAAGAAGTTTAATAAATAGTAAAAATATAGCAGAAAAAGAAATAATAATAGGAGTTAGAAAAATAAAAATAGAATTCGAAGTAAAGGAAGAAATGCAAAAAGCAGATATAATATTAAGAATGAAATGGTTAGAACAAGTAAAACCATATAATATAGAACATACACAATTAACCTTAACATATAACAAAGAAAAGTTATTTTTAAAAAGAGCCTTAACATGAAATGAAGATATATGTATTAATGAAGATAGTAGTAGAAGGATATTACAGTAGATATTATACGCCTATGATAGATACAGGAGCAGAAGCTAATTTATGTAGATATAATTGCTTACCAGAAAGTAAATGGGATAAATTAAAAACACCAATAATAGTTAAAGGATTTAATAATGAAGGAAGCTTAATTACTTACAAAGCTAGGAATGTAAAAATACAAGTATGGGATAAGATATTAACAATAGAAGAAATTTATAATTATGAATTAACATCAAAAGATATACTTTTAGGAATGCCATTCTTAGATAAATTATACCCACATATAATAACCAAAATAGACTGGTGGTTTACAACACCATGTAAACAGAAAGTAAGAGCAAAAGGAGTTAATAATAAAATAAGAAAGAAAACTGATTGGATAAAAGGAAGTGAAAAAATTACACAAAAGTTAGAAAATATAAAAAATACTGAAGATAAAATAGAACTAGTAGTATTTTCGATAAATAAAACAGAAATAACTATATTTTCAATAAATAAAATAGAAATAATTAAGAAAAAATTAGAACAATTATATAGTGAAGATCCATTGAAAGGATGGGAAAAAACATAAAACTACTATAAAAATTGAATTGATAGATAAAAATAGCATAATAACCCAGAAACCATTAACATATAATTTTGACGATTTAAAAGAATTTAAAAAGCACATAGATGAATTATTAGAAAAACAATATATACAAAAAAGTAATAGTAAACATAATAGTCCAGCATTTATAGTAAATAAACATAGTGAACAAAAAAGAGGAAAAAGTAGGATGGTAATTGATTATAGAAATTTAAATGCAAAAACTATAACATATAATTATCCAATACCAAATAAGATATTAAAAATAAGATAAATACAAGGATATAATTATTTTAGCAAATTCGATTGTAAATCAGGATTTTACCACCTAAAGCTAGAAGAAGAATCTAAAGAATTAACCGCATTTACGGTACCACAAGGATTTTATGAATGGAACGTATTACCATTTGGATATAAAAATGCACCAGGTAGATATCAACATTTTATGGATAACTATTTTAAACAATTATCTAATTGTATAATATACATAGATGATATATTATTATATACAAAAACCAAAGAAGAACATTTAAAATTATTAGAACAGTTTACAGATATAATAGAAAAATCAGGAATAAGTCTAAGCGAAAAGAAAGCTGAAATTATGAAAAATCAGATAGAATTTTTAGGAATACAAATAGATAAAAGTGGAGTAAAAATGCAACAACATATAGTACAAAAAATAATAAATTTAAAAGAAGAATTGGATACAAAAAAGAAATTACAATCATTTTTAGGATTAGTAAACCAAGTAAGAGAATATATTTCAAAATTAGCAGAAACTTTAAAACCACTACAGAAAAAATTAAAAAAGGATGTAGAATATAACTATAATGGAGAAGATAAAAAAACAAGTTCAAAAAATAAAATTACTTTGTAAAGAATTACCAAAATTACAATTTCCAGATGAAAATAGAAAATTTATATATATAGTAGAAGCAGATGCTAGTGAATATAGTTACGGAGGAGTACTTAAATATCGATATGAAGCAGAAAAAATAGAACACCATTGTAGATACTACTTAGGTACGTTCAATGAGACAGAAATAAAATGGGAAATAAATAGGAAAGAATTATGTTCATTATATAATGTTTATTAGCATTTGAGCCATATATTGTATATAACAAATTTATTGTACGAACAGATAATACATAGGTACGCTGGTGGTTAACAAAGAAAATACAAAATTCAGTTACAGCAAAAGAGATTCGGAGACTAGTTTTGAATATATTAAATTTCACATTTACAATTGAAGTGATCAGTACTAACAAAAATGTTATTGCAGATTACATATCAAGACAAAGCTACACAGACTGAAATAATAGAAGAAGATACTCTAGAAAAAATACTTAACACCCTAACTACGCTTTCAGTGAAAGTGGACAGTATGGGTAATGAGATAGAAAAGCTAAAGACTAATGAAGATAAACTGAAGTCTATAGCTACAAATCAGCTAACTCAGCAGTGTGCAGAGCTATGTTGATCGGAAGACATTAAAGTTCCAGAGCTAGAAGGAGACGTTGGGACACTCCATAAAACCCATAACATTTATCAATCTACTTCTGCAGGTACAAGCAAAGGAGTTAATCGACCAAGATACCAGAATATGAATATGAATAAAATATTTGAAAAACCATTTACACCAAAAATACAAAAAGACCACTTGTTCATACCCCCACAAGTTAGCACATACCGAGATAGTCTAAATCAAGATAAAAAAGTTTACAACTACACCGCCCAGAAATACATAGAAAATATATACAGAGTACAAACTTTTCTAAACCATAACCCTAGAGCTACAAACATCAAAGAACCAAACACCAACTATATAACCCAAAAATTACAAGGATATAACAAACTAATTGCACTACCAAAAACTAACCCAAGCCTAGTAAAAACTTGTTTTGACTATGGACTATTAAACACCATATATACCCAAGACGGAGAAGAATTAACAGCTATGGAAGAATTATACAAGATATTCACCACTTACAAAAGGATAACGAAAGGAAATTTATTTTACATAAAGTGTTATACTGCACCGGCAGAGATACTATATGACGAAATAAAACCAGTTATACAAGTTGTAAAGATAGGACTAACTAGAGATATGATCATACCAGAAGATATTACACAGCAACCGGAGATACCCAGAATTGAGATACCCGACTTCTACACAAATAAATGACTTATTGGACTAGCTACGATTATCCAAGAACTAGCAAATAATTATACTAATGGAAACCCAATATGGAGCTATTATTCAAGAGATCATCAAATGATTTACTCTAATTCAAAAGAGCTACGACAAGCAGATATGGAAGATGTCAGACAATGGATAATGCATTACTCAACCCAGAAAAACAATCTACCGCAAGAGCAATTAAAAAAGGATTTATTTCAGACGGACTACTGATAAGATATTGTAAAATAATTGGACACAAATATCCAGATCACCAATGTTCAAGGTGTAATGGAGAAGATAACATTATTCCAGAAGTACATCTAGAATAAAAGAAGACAAAATGCCAGCTGAAAAGATAGGATAAGAAGCAATAATGGAGATATAGCAGATACGACAAGATCCACAAAGACAAGATATTAAATTATTGTACAAAGTCTTTAGACTTTACGTAAAAGATGTAATAATTGTAGATTTTTAGGCTTGTAGGTTTGTAGAAAAATTTAAAGGCTAGTTAGTAGCCTCCTTTTTTGACTTTTTGTTAGCTTTTAGCATTTTAAAACGTGTAAAGATTGATTGTAGATTTTGTTCTATAAATAAAGGAAGCCGAAGGCATTGCAAAAGCAAACCTTGATGCGTTGAAGCAAACACTCTCTCCATTCCACAACAAATATTTTACTCAGTTAATTAAATAGACATATTTCAATGGAAAAAGCTATGGAGGAACAAACTTTAGAAATATCAAAACTACCCGAACAGGTATATTTATTTATGATTATGAATAGCTAAATTCATAATTCCCAACAATCATGATATGATAAAATAAATTCACACTAGTTACTTTATAGTAGAATTATTCGAAGAATAATATGTTAAGAAGTTTATTAACAAAGCGGAAACGGAGAAAGATCCCTAAGAACTATGCCATCCTAAAGGTGAAACCAATGAGGCAAGAAGCCGTGGCGGGGAGTAACCAGAGTAGAGGCGCTGTTTAAGGAAAAAAGTATCCGGATTACCATGTTAATAGTGGCCGAAGAACATATTATTTAAGAATAATCTAGTATATAGTAAGCTAAGATGACCATATTTTGTTATGTACATGGTTGAAGGAAATATTTTGAAAAAAGCAATTTTATGAAAATGAATAATTATTTATCTGATGTGATGGTAGATAAATTTAAAATTCTTATTTTGTATGCACTTAGAGATATAAAAGTAGTAGATATAAGAAAAATCATATTAGAAAAAGCTTTTGATAAATATTACATGACTAGAGTAAATTATATACCATATCTACCTAACTACTCTTACAAATACTTACCATGACAAATTACATAGAAAATTTAGGAAAAAGATATAAGAAACATACAGTTACTAGAAAAACAGATAAAAATAAATATAGACAAATACATGGAAAATAAAAACATAAAATACATGGAATTTCTTAATAAAAATATGCAAGAACTACTAAGGCTAAAACAAACAACTACAAAATATTATAATAAAACCAATTTTAAAAGATAGATTATCTAGATTATCTTAAAGTTTTAATCTTATATATACTTAAAGATATAGAAATAATAGATATTAAGAAAATAATATTAGAAAAAGTAATAGACTATGAAATTGAAACCATAAATTGGTTAGAACAGTTATACAAAGAAATTTACCCAGAAGGATATTATAGAGATTAAAAGATGTTAGAATATATTAGAAAAACTAGAGAAAATCAAGATAATCTAAATAATGAAATTAATTATAGAAACCGAATTAGAAAAATAATGGAACACCTAAAAGAAAAATTAATATGGATAGAAGAAACCTTAGAAAATTTAGAAAAAAGTACATGTGATAGTTTATATAATTTAAAAAACTCACTACGAGAAGAACAACACAAGATAATAAATAACATTGAAAATCTAGAATTAGATATACATTACAGTACAGTTAGGATATATTATTATACGGAAATTTGTAACTCTACAATTACTACAGGATAAAATAGTAAACCAAACAAATTAATGAATATATCTTACGCAAAAAGTAAATCATTAAAAGATATTGAAACAAAATTTAAGAAATATCCACGCACAAAGAAAAATAGATTCACTAGATACCTAATAAATCTATTAGATCTACCTAATAAATCTATTAGATCTATTAAATATCCGCACCCCCTTACAAATATTTTGTAGCATGTGATAGATAATATTTTCTTTAATTTGATTAGTTCATCGTTTCTTTTGTTTAATTTTTTTTTAATATGATTTTGAAAGAATTTTGTAATGACCATCCAATTCAATTTCTTTTCGAAATAAGAGATCGTGATTACTGTTGTTTCAGGTTATTACGTATGTTTTCAACAAGGATTTATATGAACTTGATATTTTTTACTTATGAATCATATTTGCATTAAACTTTTGTTAAAATTTTAAAATAAAATGTAAGGAACAAGATGCTTGATTTTAAAGACTTAATAAATAATAGATTTGAAGAGAAGGTCAAATACCCCCCTCCCCCAACCTTTACCCCAAATTCCAACTACACACTTATACTTTGAGAAGGTCCTATGACCCCCCTGAATTATTTTAAAATGAAATTATTACCCCTCCAACGCTGACATGACAAGAGAGTGTGTTTCACTCTCTTTAAAGAGATAGAGAACGAAAATATTTTATTAAAAAATTATTTTTAATATTTCTTTAAATAAATATATATAATTTTAATTATTATTTTTCTTTTTTCTTCTTTTTCTTCTTCATTTCTTTTTCTTCCATTCTTCTTCTTCTTCTTCAATGACATCCAAGAATGACATCCAAGAATGACAATTAATTTCTTCTTCTTCTTCTTCTTCTTCTTCTTCTTCAATGGCATCCAAGAACCCATCAATCGTAATTAATTTTTTTTCTTCTTCTCCAATGACATCGAAGAACTCATCAATGAGATTTATTTTTATTCTTCTTCTTATTCAATGGCATCCAAGAACTCGAATTACGTAAGAATGTTGAATTAATTCAGATTGAAAAATAAAGTCATCGAAATTTGGAATTTTCCGGCGCCATCACTGTCGCGATGCTATTTTGTGAAAATTAAATATTTTTTCGACATTAATTGGTGATTTGATTTGATAAGATTACATATCGTGTGAATTCCATATGATTCATTATGCCATTGAAGAAGAAGAAAAAGAAGAAGAAGAAGAAGAAGAAGAAGAAGAAGAAGAAGATGATGATGATGATGATGATGATGATGATGATGTGGCATGACATGGAATTAATTTTTTATAGTAAAAAAATAATATATAACGTGGAATTACGTGGCATGACGCGTGGCAGCGCGGGTAGACCACAAATCAAAATAAAATCTGGGTATGAGTTTTTACAAGGGTATATATTCCACTTTAAAATAGTTCAGGGGGGTCATAGGATCCTCTCAAAGTATAAGTGTGTAGTTGGGATTTGGGGTAAAGGTTGAGGGGTATTTGACCATTTTCTCTAGATTTGAAAGATAGTAGTTTTGCTAGAAATCAAGTTTAAGTACAATCATACTACGTGTCAACTTAGTTTCTGATAATTTCATTCAATATCAAATAATCTTTGTATAATAAATAATTTTAATTTTGTAAGGTCTAAATTTTTAATCTATTATTTTCTTAGTATTTAACATTTTGAAATTAATTGGAACAATTAAATTTTAATTTTAAATAAGCAAAGGCTCCACGTACGAGGCACATGCATGCGTTTAAATCATTAATTTATTTAAAAATTCGATATTTTTTAAAAATAATATCAAAATAAACTCATTGAAGTGAGATACACGCGTGCAACACGTATTCTTAGACTAGTTATTTATAAATATTCCAAAGAGACACTGTACATATACTCCATCCATTCTTTTTTCCTAGTCCTTATTGATTTGACACTTTTTTTAAAAAAATATTTGTTTGGTGCTTATTTATTAATTAGCCTTGTTAATTAAATTTGAAAATATAAATTTGAATATTATATGCTTTATATAATCATTTAATGAAAGAGATAGTATTGAAAGAATATGATAGACTTCTATCGATTTAATAAATTAGACAAGCAAATTAAAACATATATATTTAGTAAAAGGCCCATGTAAAACGGAACGGAGGAAGTAATTATATAGTAATTTAAAAAAAAATGTCATTTTTTTTTTAAAATGACATTTTTCCAACATGGAGGGTCTCAAAAGAAGTTAGGAAAAAGATTATAGCGAGTGAATGTTTTAACATGGCGCGTGCCACGGGAAATAGGCGCCATCTTGTTTCTCTAAGTGCCACTAAATTATTTTACACTATGAGAGTGTTTGGATAGGATTAAAATATGGTCAAAGCAAATTTTAATCATTTTTTTTTGTTTTTTTAGGTGTTTGGTAAATTAAAAAGAGCTTAAAAAAGTTAAAAGTGGATTTAAAAAAGTAAAGTTTGAGAAGCTAGATACCCCTAGTTTTTTACTTTTTAAATTAATTTTGTTTTTAGGTTTGATCAAAATATTTACCTTTTTATCCCTTATATTTTCTTTTAATTCCAATAATACCCTAAGCTTTGTAGCCCTTATTAATTTTTCTTTCTTTTTATTTCTGCTGCTTTTTTTTCATCTTTTCCCTTCAGTTTTCTCTTCATCTTTCTCCATTATTTTTAGAGAATCCATCATTACATAAGAAAAGATTCAAAAATTTTATCGTCAAATCAAGCTTGTGGTAAGTTCTTCTCTATCCGTTCATATAGAATCTCTGCATGTTATTTAAATTTTAAAAATTGATTCTTTTTAATAGTTTCTTTCATTCCTAAAAATTTTATGTTGTTTACAAGCTTGCAATATTACAATATAATACTATATTTATATAAAAAATATCTTAAAATTTTTATTTTTTAATATTTAAAAATAAAAAAGTAACTTATATTTATAAATTGACCTGGCATAATCACTTTATGTTGAAAGTGTATTTAAATAGAAATTATTTTTGAAGTATTAGAATTAAAAATCATAAATAATTCATGTTATTATGTGTTAACAGCTTTAAGGATATTTAAGTCATTTTGACAATAAAAAAGTGACGGACAACACTTGTTTACCAAACACATCAACACATTTTTTTTTTTAGTTTCAGCACTTCTATCCAAACACTTATCTACTTAATTTAAAAGCACTTATTTTGAGCTTTTAGTCACTTAAGCTAAAAAGTAATTTTTTTAATCCTATCCAAACGGGCTCTATGTATACATATATAGATATATACCTAGAGTTTCAATTGAGTCGTTCGAGTGATGTGAGACCCCCAACCTTATACATAGATCTGCCCCTGAAACTAACACACTGATTGATACTAACATTTGTGTTTACATAAATAAACATATTTTTTCAAAAGTATTTTGTATGATTCAAATAAATATTATGAGCCGACAATGAAGATAGGGGCCTGGGATAGTGGGGATTGAGGTCTACAAAGGCGAGAGTAAAGATAAAATATGTTTGGTGGGTGGAGAGAACACGGTCAATATAGAATATCATATGTGAATCTTGTTTATTGAAAACACATATTTTATGGTTTATTGAAAATACACATCTTTTTTAACTTTTTGAGATCAAAAAGAGTCAAAAATACCCCCCACCCCCCGTAGGAGTAGATTTATAATTTAAGAACGAAGAAACAAGACTCAAAAATACAATAAAGACTAAAGCAGCAAGTCAATCAGGTTCATTTGTTGAATCAACAATGTTTTTCTTATAAGAGTGAATTTTGCTTTAGAAGGTAAATCTTTTTAGCTTTTGCAAAAACTAGGTTTTCCTCCCATATAATGATCTATATATATATAGAGCAAATGAGAGAAAAAACTTAGTAAGTTTCTTATTGATTGAGATAAAAGTTGTTGTTCCTCTGCTATTGTGCACTAACTTTTTTACAAAAAGTACAGTTGCTATCTGTACTGTTAACTGTCAAAAAGTTTAATGACCAAAGGACCTCGTCCCTCATCTGTCCATATAAGAGAAACCTCGAAAGTATCTCATTGGTCGAGATAAAAGTTATCACTCTTATGCTGTTCTGCACCAAATTTTCTGTAAAAAGTATAGTTGCATTGTACTGTTGGCTGTCAGAAAGTTTAATGATTGATGGACCGAGTCTCTCATCTGGACCATCTGAAAAAAGACCCATCTGAGGAATAGTTACAACTTGTTCCCCCTTAGAACCTGATTCCCTTATACCTTCTGAGATCAACTTAGTGTGAGTATCTGGTTCTTCATCTGATTGCTCAGTAGGTTTGTCAAATAATCAAAAAAGAGTATAGTACAGTAATAACTATGCATCATCACGTCCCAAAATGCCAAAATAAAAAGAATAAATACCACAACCCCCCTTCAAAATCACACCTTTTCACCACTAAACCTACACTTTACAAAAATCCAAGCTACCAACTTTAACAAGAATATTCAAATTGTGGAAATGGGTTCAAAATAGTTGAACTAGTAATGATTTTTAATGTGTAGTACAAAAGATGGGGAAAGTGAAGTTATGTAGAAGAGAAATCATGGTGCTCAATCTATTCACAAGATGCGGTGGTGGAGGAGGTGAGAATGGTGGATCTGGTAGGGAATTTAAATTTGTCTTTAATAGTGGATCATGCAGCGATAGTGGCGACGGTGGTGGTAGCGACAAAAGAGGAGACAATTATGGATTTGGTCGGGTATTTAGGGGGTAAATTTATTAATTGGATAAGAAAAAATGAAAGAAAAACTAAAAGTAAAAAATATTACTAATATTTAATTAAAATATTGGTGCTAAGGTGGCATACCACGTGATATTCACCTCACCTAGATGTTATGCCACTTAGGATTTTATCAGTCTATATTGGATAATTACTAAAAGAGGGATATTTTTTTTAAGTTTCTTAATGATAAGGATATATTTGAACCAATAGTATGACTAGGGGCAAATTTAACCTATAAACTAAAGTAGGGGGGGGGGGTATTTTTAACCCTTTTTCCAAAAATCAAGTGCATCCAAACCATTAAAACTCTAATCGAGCATTTGACTTTTATCTAAGACACCATTGAAATTTACTGGATCATTAAGTATTAGATTGGATCCTTTTTCAGACAACATAATTTAATGTTATTTCGGCTTAATGCACTTAAAATAAGTCAATGCAAGCAGGTCTTAAATTTAATAACAGTCAAACCTCTCTATAGTGACATTGTTTATCTGAAAGTTTCATGACTACTATAGTAAGGTATTGTTATACATATATAGTGGTCTCATTTAATTATTGTAAACAAAAGGTGTAAAACTTGAAAACTCCAGGCTAATGCTTCATCTTCCCTAAGATTATGAACTCCATATGATTTGAGAACTGATTTTCCTTGATACCTAACATAATGCATGGAAGGATCTTTGAATAACCATTAGGTCATATCTTACCTGATGTTATGTATCCATAACTAAGTAAAAAAACTTCAAATGATCAAGCTCTTCCCTGCAAGTAAGGTTGTAAGCTTTGAATTTTTCTTATTTCAATATAGATTAGAATGTGAATCTATAAATCTCTTGGTCTCCGACTTTCTTATGATTGTTGATTTGAGATTGAATTTGCTATTTAGGTCTATGAGCTGATGGTTATTGATTGTTATCCACCCCTGATAGTTTTTGTTGTTCTTGTTGATTGCTTTCATATTTATTTAAGTTGACCTGTAGGTACGTTGTTCTAGGTGTAACGTAGTAAATGCAAAAAAGTGCTTCTCATTTACTGATAAATAGATAATGGAATGAGTCGAATCTAATACCACTATAAGAAGATTTTTTAGTGTCTAATTTATAGACAGTCTTGTACATCTCTATATCCTTTTCTTTTTGCTTTTTTTGTTCTAAGGTTTGGTATTTCTTGCTTATCCAGATTTGATATTCTTATTTATGTGCTTGGTAGCTTAGAAAATGTAGAAAGCTAAATTGTTTTAATACCCTGATCATTTTTTAAGCCTAAATCCGTCTTTTGAGTGGATATGTATCACTTCTAAAGTGATTGATGTTTAAACCATATTTTATTTCTTTAATTTCTACTTGTTGTCATGTAAAGCATTGAATAATATTTCCATCGATACCAATTTAATTGAAATCTGACTTCGGAAGAGGGAGTTATAGCCGTTTTACTCAGCAATATCAGATCGCCCAGGTCTGACGGTCGACCTGGCGGATCGTCAGGTCCTTGGTGGACCATCAATTTTCCCGTCAAGCCAAGGTAGTGAACCCTCTTCCTGGTCATCGTGTGACGGTTAAGATGGCGGACCGTCAAAAAGTTGACGAACCGTCAAGAGGTCCATCAGGTCGAGACAGAATGTCTCGTTTCTGGCCCTCGAGTGACGGATGACTTGGTGGACTATCAGTTTCCTGACGGACCGTCACTTTAACCATCACATTGAGGCAGAACGCTCCATTTTTGGCACTCGAGTGACGGACGATCTGGTGGACCGTTAGGAGACTTGATGGACCATCAGATCGACCATCACAGGCCCCGATTAGCTTTTTCAAAAGGGTATTTTGTTCATTTCCGATCATTGTTTCCTTATATATACATTAAAGTAGTAAAGATAAGATTATTTTCTCCTATTTCTTTTCAATTTCTCCAAGAATTTTCTAGAAAACTAGGGTTTTCTCTCAATCCAAAAATCAAAACTCCTTCCAAGAAATTCAAGGATCTTCCATAGATTTCTCCAAGTTGTCCAAGAATTAAGCTCCCCTAGTCAAAGGCATCAAGGATCTTAGATAAAAAATGTAAGGAAGAAGTTCCAAACAAGTTTTTACATCTCCAAAAATTATAATCCAAGGTATGTGGGGCTTGAACAAGAACACTCCTTTCGTTCTTGTGCCTAAAGATTTACTTTCTATTATTGATTTACATGATTTTGCAAGTGGGTTTACACCCAAATTTCTTTATTTATGATTTATGAGATTTGAGTTGAATAAGTTTGATAATTATGATTATTTTATCATCATATTTCTTAAATTGAGAATTTATTCCATGAGTTGTATATTGTTATTACGTATTGATGATTTCTAAGTGATTTAAGACAAGTGTCATGAGTTATGCCTTTCCATGAGAAATTTGACTATTGAATATATATAGATGTTTGAGATTGAAAGTCAAGAATGAGTTCTATGATATTTCCTTGAATCTTTGATATTTGAAAATGATTCGAAAAGCAAATATACTTGATGTTGAGAAAGATTGTGTTGAGTTGAGTCGGGTTAGGAATCCACAAGATGTTTATGATTTGTAGATGAGATATATATTTATGTTTTGGTCTTTAAAATAGATCCATGAGTTGATATTGATTAAGGTGGATTTCCTAACGCGTTCTGAACTGAGTCTGGGAGGATTATTTAGCACCGAGCGGGAAATATGGTATTTTTCCAAAACTAAGTGCCATCGTAGGATTGATGTTGATAATTGTGGGCCAGAGGATGAGTATGGGATTGTGATAACGACATTGAGGTTGTACTCCCTAGCAAGAGTATGACACCCCCGCCAATGTGGGGTTCTCTCCTTAGGAGGGCAAAATGTTGGACTCCATACGACTCACATGGCGTAATTATGCTAGTTATAATAAGAAACTCCCACCTCCATAATGATCTAAATACCATGAGTTACCGAGTCACTCTAAGTCATGAGTCAAAGAGTTTGAGCTGAGTTAAATGATTTATGAGATTTATGAAGAATATATTATTACTAATGACTTACGGAAATGATGTTTTAGATAATTCAAGCGAAGAGAGTTATTATTGTCAGCATGCATGATTTTCTTATCCATTTATGATATTATTTAAAATGTTGCATCCACCCCCACATACTCAATACATTCCCAAGTATTGACTCCCATACTCTTTTGTATTCTATATTTCCTCATGATATAGGTTCAGGTGCTCAGTCTCAGCAGCGACAGTGATCTTTGAGTACCTTAATCTACATTTCTGCAGTTGGTGAGTCCTCATGGTTCGAGGACCTATGTCTCTGATTTTATCTTGTTAATAAATGGTTGTGTACTTTCAGTTTAGTACGAGTCAGTTGGAGATCTATCCTGATGGCTCCTCAGTCCTATGTAGTAGAGGCTTTGTTAGACTAGTGTACCAGCATGTATAGAGATTTTAGTATTTTGTTTGTACAGGGCAGTATTACTTCGTGTTTCAGTATGTTCATGACATGGTTATTCCTCTTTATCTTAGCATAATTTGCGCTATAATGAGTTCTAAAAGTGATGACAGGCTTAGAGGGTTAGCTTGAGGGCACGTGTGGCCTTGAGCACCATATGACGTCTCGGGATAGGTTCTTGGGGCGTTACAATTGTACACCTGTAAAATTAAAAGCTTTGTTAGTTAAAGAATTTGCTAGTATGTTATTTTAAGGACTTGATTCTGTGAAATCTCCTCTTTGTGGTTGCTACGTGATGTTTCTAGGGTGTGGGACGGTTGGTTGTAACACCCCACTTTTTTGGGCTATAGTTTGAACTGTCTTTTCTATGCATATAGACCCAGACTCAGACTCTGTCTTCTTATCATCATCATCATCATCAAGTGGAGGAGTGTGTGGGGGTAATATCTGTGCGGACTACATCCTGTGATGGGCTGCAGCTTGCCGAGTCCGTTCTCTCATAACTCTGCATTTCACCCCAATGGCAGTGTCTCTGTGTTACTGCTTTGAGTACTCTTCCACTGAACCACTAGGCTCAGGAGGCTCTGCCTGTCTCCTCAAAGTATCGACCTTTATATTCTTCACCACTTTAGGTGCCACATGTACCTGAAAAACCAGTTGATATTTTCCAACAAAAGTGAGGGAGAGCCAAAGTTGAAGAAAAACTCAAATTTGAAAAGTATAAGTTTTTCCTTAATTTTCACACCCTTATAACCTATTTGAAATCCCAACATGTCCAATGTCATACACCAATCAAGAATCATGAATTTTAAAGAAAACAAGTATGCTCAACTTGTGGAATTACTCTATTCATTCAATTTCAACTTTCGGTTAGGGCCTAACTTTAGATTTTTATTCAAAACAAGACCCTACATTATGATTTTAGACTACTTCAAGTATCCAACATACAAATCATGATAGATTCTATATATTTCGCAAAGGAATACACATATCAACTTTTTTTAATAGATAAACCAATATATAACCATTAGGAGCCAAGAAAGTTACCTCTTTTATGAAGATTTGAAAGTGAATAATGAAGAACTCAAGTAAAACCAAAGTTGAAACTTGTTTTTAGCGTGTTGGGACAAGTTGGTATCTCAAATAAGTGCTAATTTAGCCTTTACTTAAGTGTGGAATTAGTTTATGTTTTAAGTGAGAAGTTTGAATTTAAAGATAAAAGTGAGGTTTTAAGAATTAGAATGAGTTAGAATGAGGGTAAGATGTTTTTATATTAGTGGGGCACTGTTTTAGGTCATATTTTTGGCCCATGAAAGACCAACTCACGGCATCAACCTGCGGTCCACACCTACGGCCAAGCAATGGGCGCAGGTTTTGGGCCAAAAATTTTGGCCCACTTTTCTACAACCTGGACTTGACATTTTGATATTTTTTCAGATACTTATGGTCCCACAACCTAAGTTTTAGGTCCCAAAAGTAAAATTAGATGCCAAAGTCTGTAACTTACTATTTTTCATTCTCAAAATTTTAACGTTTTGACTCATTACTCAACTTACCATGTGGGACTTGTGATCATAATGGGTTGATCACACAGTCTCCTTACTTGGAAATCGATGAATGTAGCAATTTTTACTGTATTCTGGGTAAGTTCCAAAAGCTAAAAACTACAAAAAGACAAAAACAACAAAAATGTGAACACTAAAATAGTGGGTTGCCTCCCACTCAGTGCATGATTTAACATCGCGACATGACGTGACTATGCTGGTTACTTAAACATCACCAACAAGCCCATGGGTTGCCTCCCATGCAATACTTGATTTAATGTCGTGGGACAATGCGGGTAACTTGACTACTCAGAATTCATCAAGATACCCATAGGAGGATCCTCCAGGGTTATCAAAACAATCAATTACTAACACTACCCTCATATCATTTGGCTGGTTTATTGACTTTTGAATGTTGAATGTCATCTCCTTACCGTTGACTCTAAATTTTAGCGCACTTTTTCCATGTGAACCATAGCTCTACCTGTGGCCATAAATGGTATTCCCAAGATAATGGGCATCACGGTTTCAACCTTACAGTCTAAGATGATGAAGTCAGCTAGAAAGATAAAGTTATCCAGCCTCAAGATCAGATCAAAAGAAATCCCCACAGGCTTTTTCACTATACGGTCAGTTATTAATAGCTGCATCAAAGTCAGTTTAAGAGGATTCAAGCCCAATTGCTTGAACACGATTTGCTGTATCAAATTAATGTTGGCTCCTAATTCGCACAAGGCTCGGGCGAATCGGAATGACCCAATAGTGCATAGTATAGTGAATGCCCTGGGATCACCTTTTTACTATGCCAAATACCTAGTCGTGACTGCACTGCAGTGGTGTACACCATTAACATCCTCAATAGTTTCTCTTTTCTTCCTTGTGAACAGTTGTTTTATGAACCTGGCATAACCACGAATTTTCTCCAATGCCTCAAGAAGAGGTATGTTCAAGCTCAATTATGTCAGCATCTCAATGAATCACTTAAACATACCTTTCTCTTTCTTCTTTCTTAGTCGTTGAGGAAAAGGTGGGGGTGGTCTCTAAATTTATCCAAATTTTATCTCCATGATCGGACCCTTACCTTTGTGTTTAGAAGCTTTACCTTTATTACTTATCGCCTTCTCAAACTCAATAGAAGATGTTTCATCATCAAAATCTTCTACAGCAGGTAGTGAGGGATCCATAGTAGTGATACCACTCCTCATAGTAATAGTAAGAACATGCCCTTCATTTTTTGGATTTGCCATTGTGTTACTCAGAAGGGTACCTAGCTGCCTCTAGTTCAAATTTGCAGACATCTACCCAAGCTGGTACCCCAACTGCTTGATAATAGTGGCATGTGACTCGACCTTCTAGTTCAACGACTTGATAATTAAGGCTAACCTCCTAATTTTCTTGACCTTTCACCGACTTAGCCAGTATCTCCGAATGGAATCTGTATCTAATTTTCCAGGTGAAATATACCTATCTTTGTTCTCTCTATAGTCATTCTTCTTTCGCCACTCACCATCTTGATATCTACTACGATCTTTTATTTGTCATAATAGTTAAGACCTTGGTTCCCTTGCCCTTGGGATCGGAAACCCTCTATCTGATGATCCAGATAATTTGCATCCTTATTTAATTCTGACTCGTATGGTTTGGAAGCTAACCCTTGTGCTTCTACTTCATTCACTTTCTCAGAAGTCATTGTTGCAAACTTCTTTTCTATTACCTCTAAATTAGTCCTTAGCAACACAATTTCTTGTGCTACTAAATCATTAATGACTTTCTGGTTGTAGGAGGCACCAATAGATATGTGCCAGATCTTTTCTCAGCCTCTCGAGTTTTCCACCCTTGGTTAGTGAGTGAAATCTAGTCTAATATTGTTGAAGGTATCTCCCAACATAGTCTCATAAAAAGATTCTCCAGAGATGATGTATGCCATGTCTCTAGAGTTGATGGTCAAGGATCTGTAGAGTATCTCTGATAAGCTCTTCTCTGATAAATAATGATTTGGCACCTTGCTCAGCTTCTTCTTAAACCTGAACTAAGCCTCGTACATGGAATCTAACTGTAGCTACCTGAAATTATAAATCTCATCTTTGAGTTGTAACATCCTTGATGAGGGAAAGAACTTATTTAAGAATTGTATGTGCAATTCATTCCATATAGTGATAGATTCTTTTGCCAGTTTCCCTAACCATAGATATGTTTCTTCTGTAAGTGAGAAGGAGAATAGCCTCAGTCTAAGTGCTTCTTGATCCACCCCTAGAATAGTATACGAGGTGTAGATCCTAAGGAAATTTGCAAGGTGAAAATTTGCTTCATCTATAGGCAGACCTGCAAACACACCCTTCAAATGTAGAAGTTGGATCATTACACTCATGATGTCAAATTTGATGCCTGGGTAAAACAAGAGGAATAATGGCTCCAGTCTCAACTGTCTTAATGTATCCTAGATATTATTCATCATCTATATATGGCTGCATATAATAGTATACTGGGATCACTTAAACAAGGGCACCTCTAACTCTATTTTGATTTCCACTAAGTGTTACTCGGTGGTCTACTTCTTGTCTCTGCTAAGCTAGCTCTATCTCCCTATATACCTTCTGATCTTCTTTCATTTTTGTCTTCTTGGCTTCAACTTGATCTATAAGCTTACCAGTTTAATGATCAACAAAATCATGTACTCCATCGGGAGGTAGGAGAGGTACAACATCACAAACCCCTTCAAGATTATCAACTCTTTTCTGCTCAAACATTCTACCAGGTGTTTGTAGTATCCTCTATGAATTCAGATTCAGTGGGAGAAAGGGATTTTCTCTACTCCGTATGCTAGCCAAAAACCAGCATATGCCCAACAAAGAACACAACAAAAAGAAAAACCCAAAAACTATAATAACCTTAAATCATAAATCAACACCGTGTTCCCCAGCAACACAGTCAATCTCTTAATGACGTTCGAGCAACACCTCCTTTTAGATAATGATATGATCACTGTCAAGATATAGTAACCCAACAAAGGTTGGGGTCAAATCCCAAGGGAACGTGTGACTTTGCATATCTCAGTAGTTGTGGTCTATAGGTAGAACAGGAAAAGTAAATAAGGGGATCTATTTGCTGTAATATCAAGAAAAGAACTGTATTAACTTCGATTATAATTAGTGTAGGTGAGCACTATAATTGCATTTTCCCTATCTTCTCAACTCCATAGGCTTATCATGCATTGTTGAACCAACCCAATACCTTTCATGCAGAATCAATAAGTTATGTACCTTTTACAATCTTTTTGGACGAGTAGAAGGATTTCACCTTTTACCTTTTGAGTCTCAAGATGTTGCATTACTAACCCTTATCTTAATCCTAGTTAGCTATTACCTTTTGAGTCTCTAGTTATTAAATGAAACCTAACTATCTTACTAAGATATGACCTAGAAGTATGGATAGATAGTTAAACTCTAAATTACTATTTTCTTTATGTTTTCCTAGTAACTACTCCTCTTTTGGAGTAAGTAGCAATATCTAGGCGGGATCCTAATATGTGCACCCATTACAAAATCTATTATAATAAAGATAAAGCAATGCATGTCATGGGTATTGGTTTAGATCAACAATCACAGTTCCCGTGCTTCGTCAATCCGCCAGAATTTACAAAACCCTATATATGGGTTTTAGCAACTCATAGTTGTGAAACAATCAATAACAATCATAATTGAAAGCATAGATGAAATCATAATAATAATAAGTGTAAAAACCCACAATCATAACTGGATTAATCAACAAAAGTCAATAAAAAAGAATTCCAAGATCAAAATCAAATCTAAAAATCAAAATGTATTTCTGAGTATCAAAAGTGTGTAACTCTTACTAAAAGTACATAAGGGGTATTTATAGTACATAAGAAAACCCTAAAAACAAAGCCCATTCAAAATAGGAGAAAACTGGATTGATGGACAGATGGGGTCTGTACCTGCGCTCTGTTACTGGGAGCTCGTATTACATATGGTCCTGTACCTGGGCGCAGGTTTTGGACTGCAAAAATCCTGCAGGTTTAGTTCTTGAGATTTGGATTTCTGGTACTTTCTTTGCCTCCTTGTGGTCCATAGGTCCTATTTGCAAACCACATGTTGTCTTAGTAAGTTTCGGGAGTCATCTTTTCACCCTTTCTTCGATTCTTGAATATACTTTGATCATGATCAAGCCAAAAAATCATTCTGATCATCCATACTTGCTCCAAAAAGTAGCCAAAAACCTTTTTTCACTTTTTTTCACAAACTTAGTATCCAAAACATGGTTTCCTTCAAAACATACCCAAAAAAAATCATATCTAACAAAATAACCTCAGAAACTTGTATATTTTCCTTGTTTTAAGCATTAAAAGTGCTATATTTCTATAGCACATCAATAGTCGGCATGATGATACCACTTAATGATGCCTTAATGATTGAATCCTTTATGTAATGGATAGGTTATGTGTTAAATTTTTCAATTGGGCTTAAAGGGGCTTGTTTTAGCTAGCCATGAAGGTGTGATTCCAAAGGACTCATACTAAAAACTCATGTTTAGTGATGTAAGATTGATCTCTGGTTCATGCGGCTAACACGCACTAGGGCCCGTCCAGGGGTGACATTGGACTCATATAGCCCATGAGTGGATTTCATGATGGTCAAGCTATATGACCCACACTAAGGTTTTAAATTGCATGCTAAGACCAGTTCCTTCTCCCAGCATGTGATATATATATGTGTGTATGTGTGTGTGTGAATATGCATTTTATTACGTGCATTGGATTTAAATTATGCCCATGTGCTTAAAACTCAATTATGTTAAGTTGTTTTAAAAAATGCTCTTGAGTATGTTATATAAAATATATGTATTTTTGGATCGTTCTGCATACCAATACTTTCCAAGTATTGACCCCCCATATTTTAAGTTTTGTGGTATAGTCCCATGGTCCATCACATCAGTAGAACATTTAGGATATGACAGAGTTGGTAAGCCATCTATCTTTTAAAAGGCAATGTATTCATATGTTAACTCTTTCAGTTTATGGTCTAGACATGGGCCTTGACCTGGCATAGACAGTTAGATTTTAGTAGAGTCTTCGTAGACGGGATTTAAGTATTGTATTGTCACAACTTGTTGATACAATTTGATTATTAGTTTCCCTTGAATGTTATCATATCTTCCACACTTTGGTTTATCTATGGATTATACTTATGATAATATGCTAAGAGGTCTCTTGGGCCTTCGTGGTTTGGGATGCCCGTCGTGACTATGGCCTCGGCTCGGATTATGACATTTGCACAATTATCAATGCATTTCAATTCAATTTGTGCTTGTGATTTTTAGATGTTAAAAAGGACTTAAGTTTGACTTCAGTTGACATTTGTTGTTCTCTATGTAGGATTGCAAAAAAGAATGAGCCAGTAGATCCAAAATGTCTATTTTGGCTTAGTACCCTGGTTGGTTCAATTTTATAGCTTTTGAATATCATTTTGACCCTTGATTTAGAAAATTGTGAAATTATGTCTTAGGGCTTAATTTTTAAAAAACAACCTTTTTTTGAAACTGACGTCACCATTGAGTCTAGAACATCAAATTTATTTTAATATCATATTTTGTTTGCTTACACGGTATTTCGAACAAATCTCGAGGGCTCAATCTGCGACTTTGCATTGTAGCAAAGTTGCTGGCAAACCAAAAATTTGGTGCAACTGCTTTAGTAGCCATGGGACTGCTAAAACCGATTTAGCGGCCCCAAACATTGCTAATATGGAACCCAGCCTGGCAGCCTTGTACTGCTAAAGTGGACCCTGACCTTTTTAGCCTTATTTTCTTTATCGGTCAGTGTTGGGTTACTTTAAAATGGTGTTTTCATAACTTTTTTCTTTGATTTTTGAGACTTGAAGCTTTGGTTTATGAGAAATTTGAACGATTTCTTCTATTCTCAAGCTTGGTTAAGCTTTAAATCGCTATTTCATTTATTTTACTTTTATTCTTGTAATCTAAAACTCGTTAAAATGCAATTTCAATAGTAAAATTTGGAGATTTTGTCTCAAAAGGCTTAAAATGGTTTTTCTCTAATTTAAATCTTATTTTAACCCATTTTCACTTATGATTTCTCCTATGGATTCCTTTAATCATAGGTAAGGTGTTGATAAACAAAAATTCCAATTTACATTTTATTTTGAAAAACCTATTTCGCAGGTCCGTATTGACCCTAATATAAAAATAGGCAATATGGGTATTATTGTCTTTCTTTTGATGCTTAGATTCTATATTTGTATGTTTTGGTTGATTTTAGGATGTTCGAGGGATGAAAAGCTCTTCGTGAAAGATTTCAGTCTTGAGTTTTGACATCATGAGGTAGATTATGGCTTAGTTTTCTTTAAATTGGGCTGGGTAGTTAATATTTATTTAAAAGTATGCTACGGGTATAGGTAATAATCATGGAAATAATGTTACTATTGTGTGTCTGTATGGGGGCTTATGTTGTTGTTATTGGTGATTTGAGATGATAATTGCTATGTTTGACCTGTATTGGGGTCTTATCTGATATTGTTAGCCTTGTGTATACATTTGGCTGCTTTCTTCATGATAGAAATGACTAATTGGTTTAATGTGATACTATTGATGTCTTACTTACATATTTCACCTTAATGATACATGACTTATTGAATCATGGATGGTTCTCTTATTGAGTAAATTTTGAGCTCACATGCATGTATATTAAATAGATCTAGGATCTTCATACTAGTTTGATTGTGAGAATTATATCCCCATATCATACATACATTCATGAGACATTGGTGCCATTTTGGAAACACGGATTTTCTTTTTGATAAAAATGAGATACATTACAAAACCCTCTATTGTAGCCCATAAGTCAAAGAGGATATAGATATTCAGATTGGGATTTGAGAATTGATATAGTATATGGGTTATGAACCCTCATGGGTCCTATGTGGAAGTACTGATGCTTGGTAGGTGCATACGGAGAGTGTGCGATATAACCTCGATCATATCACACCATCATTTTTATCATCCTCATTTCATTTAATTCAGTTATACATCTTTAATATTGTGTTTCTATATTTTATTTGGTGAATGTTTATTTTGTTTCTTTTACGTACCTATTTCCTGCTTATGTGTTATATTTAGGACTGTTAGTGGAGACGGTGTAAGCTACCATTTGGGAAATTTTCTACTTACAGGTGACATGCTCATATTGTGTATTTATATACCTTATTTTGTACTTTTCTTGGTTACCCTATTATACCTATTGAGTACAACTGGACTACACTCAGCCCTACAATGCCCTTTTAGTGTAGATCCATGTACGAGTACACCATACGATAACCGAGTTCGGGTGGTGATTTTGATATATTTAAGGTAGTGTCTACTCTATGTTTTCAGATTCAACCATCGACCTCATCCTATCTAGTTTATATCTTATTTTTGTATTTTGAGATAAGCTTGTAGTTTCTTAATGGATTTTCAGTTGTATTTTCAGATTTTGAGTTGTCTGTAGATTGTTCTTACACTATGACACCAGGTTTTTGAATAATTTATGGTATTATTTCTATTCAGACTTTCTCTATTGTTATACATATATGGTTTGACTTTGCTTTAGAAGTCTCACCTTGGGATTTATGTGTGATTTACTATTATATATTAGTTTGTCTGATTAGCTTACTTTTCAAGGCTTAACTATGGTAAGTGTCATGATGACCTGAGTTTTTAGGTCATGACAAATTAGTATCAGATTAGCCTGGTTTATTAGTCTCATCAATATAAGAACAAGGTGTACGGTAGAGTCTCGTGGATTGGTATGTAGACGTCTGTAGCTATCTTTGAAAGGCTATAAGATATCTTTAGGAAATTTTCCTTATATTGTTCCTTGTTGTATGGGTTTTTCTAGATCTTATATTCTAAGCTAAGTTTTATGCTTTTCTGTACAGATGGTGAGGACTATATCCCGTGAGGCTAGAGATGTCGAGCCGATATCTGAGGAGATAGTCCAACCTAAGAGATAAGGTAGGGGTCGAGAGGGGATCTAGAAAGAGGACAAGTATGAGTATCTACCCCTTTTAAAGGGAGTACTAGAGGGTATCCTCAATCCCCAAGTTGAGAATGCTAGATATGTGGGTCCTACTAAGGTCCCACAGAGTTCTACTACCCCAGTCCTAAAGGGTTTATTGATTTCTTTGCTTATTTATTTGGAGGTTGTCCCTTAAAATTCACCTAGTATTCCTCTAGCTTTGAGTGTTGTACCTCTATATGTGTCTGAGTCTGCTTATGGTGTTCCTCTGATTTCATGTATGATTTGTTTTAGACCAACGTCTACTTATGGTATTCTGCAGGCTCTAAGTGATATACCTTCTTTTGTGCCAGTATCCAAGTATGGTATTCTGAGTTCAGGAGTTCAATATTCCTCTATGTTACCTCCTCCGCTAGGATCATAGCCTGTATATTCACTATGTCTCCTGTTGCATGGGTCCTGTTATGTCTTATGAGGATCAAAAGTGATTTGAGAGATTTACTCACTTGGGTCAGCCTAAGATTAGTGGTACTTCGGGCGAAGATGCCTATAAGTTCTTAATTGATTTTTAGGAGAAGTTATACAACCTTGGTTCTTGAGTCATATTGAGTTGCTTACACTACCTGTCAGCTAAGAAATGTAGCCAGAGATTAATGGAGGTCACTCATTAATTGTAGACCTTTTGGTTCACCAGAGATGAATTGGGATAGGTTTGTTAAGGACTTTTTGGATAGGTTTATGCCATACAATTTGAGGGATCAGATGAGAAAATTTAGTGTATATTTTGTATGCTTTATTTACTACTTTGCTTGCTCGGCCTATGATACCTACTAAGTACAAGTGGACCATACTCATGCCTACTGCTCTCTTTTGGTGCAGTTTGATTACTTGGAGCAGGGCTCCATGACTGTTGCTGATTATAAGTCATGTTTCTATGCCTTGTCTATATATTTTATTGCTAATATTGCCATTGAGCTTGAGAAGATTCAAAAGTTTGTGAAGGGATTGGATGCTAATTTTCAGTTGGCTACTGTCCAAATAGTGGTGACAGGGGCATCATTTCAGAGTGTGGTGGATCATGCAAAGATGATTGCGGCTATTAGTCAATCTACTTAGGGAGGCACCAAGAGGGTGCACTGTCAGGGCGAGTTCAGTGGTCATAGCCATTGAGGCAGAGATTTTAAAGGTTCTCGCAGGTATCATGGTAGACCAATGCAGGCAGCCTTACAGGGTTCAGGTAGAAGGTCTTCTAGTTTAACGACTTTAAGTAATTGGGCATTATCCTAAGATGGTCACTCTAGCTTAGTTGTACCTCCTCAAATTAAGTCTGGCCATAGAGGTTGTTGTGTGTGTGATGATTTTGGTCATGTGGCCAAGGATTTCACCCATTGTATTTTTAGGCCTACTCTTATATCTACTATAAGAGGTGACCCTCAAGAAGGTAGAGGTGCTACTAGAAATACACGAGGCTGAGGTGGTGGTACTCTTATGGTAGTCGTGAGTCTATCTTATCTAATAATGGATATGGATAGTGCTATGCTAAACCCACCACACCTGAGACAGAGGCTTCTAACGCTGTTATCACAGTTATTATCCCCATTTGTTTTAGATCTGTATATGTATTTTTGATTCGGGATCGACTTTCTCCTATGTGTAGGTATATTTTGCTTTGGGTTTTGATTCTACTAGTGATCCTCTTTCCATGCCTATCCATGTATATACCCTCATAGGAGACTCTTTAGTGGTGGATCGAGTGCACCGATCCTGTGTTGTGACCTTTGCTGGCTGGAAGACTTAGGTAGATCTTATTATTCTTGATATGGTAGATTTAGATGTCATATTGGGTATATATTAGTTTGATATCATGATCTTATAGACTGCTATGCTACTATTGTGACTTTAGTTTTATCGAGTGTGTCAAGGATAGCTTTAAAGGATACACTTCATTCGGGTCCTAAGAGAGTTATATCCTTTCTTTAGGATTATCACTTGGTAGAGAGAGGATGTTTTTCTTATTTGGACTATAATTGTGGTACTAGTATTAATTCACCGCCTTCTTTGGACTCTATCTGTATTATCCGTGAGTTCATAGATGACTTTCCTATAAATATTTTTGGTATACCTCTGAACCGTGATATTGATTTTTCTATTGAAGTTAAGATGGGCACCAAGCCCATTTCTATTCCTGCTTATAGGATGGCCCCAACGGAGTTGAAAGAATTGAAGGATCAATTGTAGAAATTATTGGATAAGGGACTTATTTAACCTAGTGTATCACCTAGGGGTGTGTCTATTTTGTTTGTAAAGAGAAAGGATGGGTCTATGTGTATGTGTATTGATTATCGACAGTTGAACAAGGTGAAAGTTAAGAATAAGTATCCTCTTTCTTATATTGACGATTTGTTTGATCAGCTTCAGGGTGCTTTGGTGTTTTTAATGATTGATTTGAAGTCCAATTTTCATTAGTTGAGGATTAGAACCTTAGACATTTCAAAGATAGATTTTCAAACTTGATACAGTTATTATGCATAGAGTTGATAAATTATATATTTTGATAGTATCTCGACTCTTTTGTCATCGTATTTATAGATGATATTTTGGTTTTCTCCAAGAGTGAGGTAAACCATGAGGAGCATTTAGGGATTGTACTTTAAAGATTGAGAGATGAGAAGTTGTATGCTAAGTTCTCTAAGTGTGATTTTTGGTTGATGTTTGTTTCTTTTTGGGTGATGTGGTAACCAAATATGGTATCATGGTCAACCTGGCCAAGATTGTAGTGTTTTGTGATTAGCTTAGGCCTACTTCTCCTATTGAGATTCAGAGTTTAACTATCTTAGCAGGTTTCCATCAGTACTTTATTGAAGATTTTTCATCTATTATGGCTTCTTTGACCAAGTTGACTTTAAAGAAGATTTCCTTTCAGTTGTCAGATGCTTGTGAGTCCGTCTTTCAAATGCTCAAGAATTTATTAACCTTAACACTTTTCTTAACCTTGCCCGTGGAGGGCGTAGACTTTACCATCTTTTATGAGTTGGTTTAGGTATTGTGTTAATTTAGGAGGCTGGGTAAGGTGATTGCGTATGCTTCTCATTAATTGAAACCCCATGAGAAGAAATACCCTACCCACAATTTATAGTTGTGTGCGGTTGTCTTTGCTCTGAAGTTATGAAGGCACTATTTGTATGAAGTCTATTGTGTGATCTTCTCAAATAGTTGTAGCCTTCAGTATTTTTTCACCCAATAGGATCTTAAAATGAGGCAGTATCATTGGCTTGAGTTTCTTAAGATTATAATCTTACTACCCTTTATCATCCAAGCAAGGCTAATGTGGTTGCGGATGCCTTGAGCAGAATGTCAACTATTATGGGTAGCTTGGTGCATCTCTTGAACCAAGAGAGACCTTTGGCCTTAAAGGTTCAGTCTTTGGCTAACTAGATAGTTAGGCTTGATATTTTAACACTTGGGTGTATTTTCCCATTCATAGAGGCTAGATCTTCTTTGATAGAGCATATTCGAGCTCCTTAGTTTGATGATGCTGGTTTGAGAGTGATTTGAGATAAGGTATTGAGTGGTGAGATTAAGGAAGCCTCACTTGACTCCACTGGTGTTTTAGGGATTAGGTATCAAGTTTATGTATTGAGAGTAGGTGATTGAGTGAGGTTTATTTTATAATAGGCTTATTGTTCTAAGTATTCCATTAATCCAGGAGTGACTATGATGTATCGTGATTTAAGACAACACTACTGAAGGGTGTTATTAGGAAGGATGTTGCAGACTTTGTAGCTCATTTCTATGTTGCCAGTAGGTTAAGGGTGAGTATTTAAGGCCTGGTGGTTTGCTTCAGAGGTTACCTATTTTCGAGTGGAAGTAGGAATGGATCACTAAAGACTTTATGAATGGGTTACCTTATACTTCTCGTGGTTCAAACATTATTTGGGTCATCATGGATCGATTGACCAAGTTTACTCATTTTATACCTTTTCAGGTTTTATTCAGTTCTGAGAGGTTGGTCTCTATCTATGTTCGTGAGATAGTTCACTTTCATGGTATGCCAGTGTTTATTATCTTAAATAGAGGTTTAGTCTTCACTTCTCACTTTTGGAAGCCATTTTAGGTGGAGTTAGGTACCTGTATTGATCTTAGCATAACTTTCCACTCCAAACCGATGGTTAGTTAGAGAAGACTATTTACGTTTAGAGGATATACTCTGAGCTTGTGTTATGGACTTTGGAGCAGTAGGAGCAATATTTAGCCTTGGTGGAGTTTGCGTATAGTAATATCTATCATTCTATTATTTAGATAACACCTTTTAAGGCTTTGTATGGTAGGTATTTTTCTACTAGGTTGGTTGGTTTGGGGTTTTTGAGATTAGACCTTAAGGTATGATCTTGCTTCGTGATTCACTGGATAGGGTTCGGTTATTCGGGATAGGCTTCAAGCGACTCAGATTAAGAAGAAGTGTTATGTGGATTATAGACTTTGTACCTTGAGATTTAGTGTGGGTGATCGAGTCTTCCTTCGTGTTCGCCCATGAAGGGCATGATGCGGTTTGGGAAAAGGGTAAAGCTTATCCCAAGGTATATTGGGCCATTTGAGATTCTTTAGACTATTGGGGAGGTAGCTTATGAGTTATTATTGCCCCAGATCTTTCAGCTGCTCATCCAGTTTTTCATGTATCCATGTTACTGCATTATATTCTAGATGAGTCTTACATTATTCATTGGGACACAATGCAGCTAGATGAGAAACTGTAACACCCCATATCCAAGTACGTGTATTGGCGTATTCAAGTACGTGTATTAGTCTTATTTATATGGAATTAATTTTTTTATTTTATTTATACCGGAATTTACCTGTCGATGGTTCCATGTGAAGGTTATTGAATAGGCATTCCAACGATATAAAGATTTCCAAAAACGGATAGGTTTCGATATAATTGAGCACGTTCGAAACTATAAAACGGTGGCCGGGATATTTGGAAATAGTAAATGTGCAGGAAAATTTCCTGCACACAAACTACTGAGGCCAGCCAACTTTTTGGGTCAACTTCGAACGATCATAACTCCCTTAATATAATGAACTGGGAGAGATACGACCTATGAAAAGAAAGATCTTTGAGTCTTCTTTCCAATTCAATTGGTTTCATCCAAATCCAACGTTTGAGTAAGGAGTTATACTCGTTTTACTTCAGCCTATCAAAACAGATATTTAGGGTCAACTTCAAACGACCATAACTCCTTGTACAGGACGAACTGGGTGTCCTACTTTATATGAAATAAAATCCCTTTGAATTATCCTTCCAACGATACCAATTTCACCCAAATCCAATATCGGAGAAAAGAGTTATGGTCGATCTACTTTAGCTTATCATAACAGTCCACCAAAGGACAGATTTGACATTATTTAAATTTTAAAGGCATTTTGGTCATTTTCTATTATATTATGGACGGGAATATGTGTATATATACATGTATATGAGTTTAAAAACTCATTTTCATCATCAATCATTGAGAAAAAACAAACCCTAGCAAAATTTGACCTTTAAATTACTTTTGATTCAACCGTAGAAATTCCAAAGTAATTCGATAACTGCGTTTGTCATCTCGAGAGCTTCGAACGGCACCTATTATATGTGCAAAAAGGATTGCATAATCAAGAGATGAATTCTAAGGTATGAATATTGTTTGCCTTTGTTCTTTTCCATATGTATATGTGTGATAGAGGATTATATGTATTGGTTGTTATTGAAAGGTGATGGAAATAGGGTCATGGACTATTTTGCATGGTTTGGTTGTATTGAATTATTGAAGGTGGATATGGTAATTGAGTTATGGAAGGTGGATATGGTGATATACTATTGAATTGATAATTATTTATGTCTATGACTCAATTTGGTTTAATGAATTAGTTGGAAGGATAAAGGAATCCAAACTTGATATTGGAGGATGTTGTATGAATATGCATGGCATGTGAATGTAATTGGAGTATAAGAAGGTTAAAGTGACACCCTTTATAGTGTAATTAAGGCTTACTGCTTAACCACTAGTTTGGTGAATTCAAATAATTGAATTGTGACGTTTGGTTGCTAATACTAGATTGCTATATATGTTCATTGTAGATAAGTAATCTAAAAAGACAGGAAGTCCATTTGGGACTAGTATTGAAAGTTGACATTCTGGTATGTAAAGCATACTTTGTACCATATCTTTGGCATGAAAGTGAACAATTGTTCTATTAAGAAAGTTTCCAAAGTTATTCAATAACATGTGATCCATAATGGTTTTGTATGATGTCCTACATTACCAATGAACTTGTTTCCACCCTACAAGATGTCAAGACATTCCAATACTTACTTTTTTTTCCAAATCTTACATGTTTATTGCACTAATGAATGTCAGAAGGTATCCGGTTACTCAAACAAGATCCATGTGCTATTAATGACTTCAAAACGTTTCATTGATATACCAATAAGTTCCTACTTCATTGTTATGGCATTGATGACTCCAAAATACTTCATTGATGTGCCAATGAGTTCTTACTTCATTGTTATTGCATTGATGGTCTATTTATATGTCTCTTATTGATGTATCATTGTTTCAAAGTATCAAAAATGCGGTGGCGACCGAAATAACAATCTTAAAGATTAATTGAACTAAGTGATGGAAGTTCTCTCTTATCGGGTGGTATCCTACGGGTATAAGCCTATCATGGGTCGATCCCTATTTATGTGTTTATGGGTGGTATCCCAGGGGCATAAGCCTATCATAGGTCGATCCCAATTGATATGTACTGGAGGCAATCTAATGGTCACAGTACAGTACAATAATGATTACAAAAATGATAAGAACGAAGGTAAAGTGATTGAATAAATACAATGTACAGGTTGTCACAAGTTCAAGTAAGTGTGGTCCACTCCTATTACGATTTATTCACTTGTTTCTGATTTCTATTGAGCTCTTATATCATATGTGATTATCTACAGCTTTACATACTCAGTACATATTTTGTACTGACGTCCCCCACGGGGGACCTGTATTTCATGCTGCAGGTACCTCAGCTCATACACCGCACAAGTAGGAGCCAGGATATCCAGCTGCTTTTGGTGAGCTCCAATTTGCTTCGGGGCTTTCCGTGTCATATCTAGTCACTTTTGGTATTTTATAGAAGTTAGTTATATGGCGGGGTGTGTCCCGACCTTAGTTAAACTCTGTGTATTGTCTAGAGGCTTTGTAGACCTAATATACAGTCAAGGTGGTGTTTTGTTAATAGACGTGATGGCTCCAATGGCCAAGTATTGTATATACATATATATGTGTGCTCGAGCTTAAACAGGTGATTATTTCCTTTTATATGCGACATGATGTTGTCCGAATTTTGGGTTGTCATAGAGGTATGCATGGAAAGTATAAGGTTATGAGCTGGTTCTCCCGGGCCTCCTCGATTATGGGTGCCGATCCGCCCCAATAGGATTTGAGGCGTGACAGAAACTGTCTTTTATTGAGGAATCAATTTCTATTTTATCCCGAGATGTTAAGAGGTTGTGTTCTAGAGATATTTTGGTGGTTAAGGTCCAGTGGAGACACCTTACTATAGATAAGGCTACATGGGAGGTTGAGTATAACATACGTAGTAGTTATCCCCTGTTCTTTGCTAATTTAAGTGTTTTCCTTGCCTCCGGTTCGAGGATGAACTAGATTCTTAGTGGTGGATATTGTAAGGACTTGATTCTATGAATTTCTCCTTTTTATGTGTTTTGATCATTTTACCCCTCCCTTTGGTTGATACGTGATGCTTTTGGGGTGTGGTGATGGTTGGCATCATTTTCAATGCATTTTGATTGGATTAGTGCAAGTTAGTTGTTTTTAGAGGTTAAAAAGGCCTTATGGTTGACTTCTATCAACGTTTGTTGTTCTGTATGTCAAATGGAAAAATGGACTGCGCCAGTAGATCCAAAATTTCCATTTTGGGTAAGTAGCGTTGTTGGTTCAGTTTTGTGGCTTTGGGATCTCATTTTGACCCTCGATTTGGAAAATTATGAAATTAGGTCTCGGGAGTTAATTTTATGAAATAGCCTTTTTTGAAAACCCGATGTCGTCATTATGTCCGGAACGTTGAATTTAATCTTGTAGCATATTTTATTTGCCTACACGATATTTCAAATGAATCTCAAGGGATCGATCTGCAATAATGCATTTTAGCAAAGTTGTTGGTAGACCAAAATCTAGTGGCCCAAGCGTCGCGAAAGCGGAACCTAGCCTGGCAGCCTAGTGCCGTAAAAAAGGACCCTAACCACTTTAGCAGTAGGGGAATGCTTTAACGATCAACCCGTGTGGGGCCGGATCACTTTAGCGGTCGATCCACGCTAAAGCAGTCACCACTTAAGTCGTCAATTGACCGCTTTAGCAGTCAACATTGGGTCACTTTAAAATGATGTTTTCTCAATTTTTTCTTTTATTTTTTAGACTTGGAGGTTTGGGTTAGGCGATTTTTGGGCAATTTCTTTCATTTTCAAGTTTGGGTAAGCTTCTATTTCAATTATTTTACTTTGATTCTCGTCATCTAAAACTTTATGTGATTTCAAAAGTGAAATCTGGGAACTTGTCCTAGAAGGCCTAAAATGATTTTTCTTCAATTAAAACCTCATTTAAACACGTTTTCACTTGGGTTTTCTCCTATGAATTTCTTTAATCATGAGTAAGATATTGATAAACTAATATTTTGTTTTTACTTTTTCTTTTTGAAAAACTCGTTTTGAGGGTCTGTTTTGACTCCAATTTAAAAATGGACAATATGAGTATTGTTGGCTTCTTTTTTATGTGTAAATTCTATATTTGTATGTTTTAGTTGATTCGGCAGCTGTTCGAGTGTGGAAAAGCTCCACATGAAGGGTTTAGGATTGAATTTCAACATCACGAGGTAGGTTATAACTTAACTTTCTTCAAACTGGGCTGGGTAGTTAATATTCATATAAAAGCATGCTATGGGTTTGGATAATAATAGTAGAAATAATGTTACTAATGTTGTGTGCCCGTGTGGGGGCTTATGTTGTTGTTATTGGTGATCTAAGACGATAATTTCTATGTGGGGCCCGTGTGGGGCTCTTATTTGATGTTGTTAGCCTTTTATATGATTTTACTTCCTTTCTTCATGATAGAAATGTCTAAGTTAGGGTTAATGTGATATTAATCATGTCTTACTTACATATTTTACCTTAATGGTACATGACTTATACTGAATCATGGATAGTTGACTTATTAAGTAGATTTTGAGCTCACACTCGTATATATTGAATGGATCTGGGATCTTCATACTAGTTTGGTTGTTAGCATACATCCTCATACTATACATACATTCATGAGATATTGGTTCCATTATGGAAACATTAATTTTTTTGATAGAAATAACACATTTCTACAAAACCATCATTCGTAGCCTAATAGTCGAAGAAGAGATGTGGACATTAAGATTAGGATCTGTATATTGTGATAATATATGGGTTGTGAGTCCCTCGTGTTTCTTACCTGAAAGCACTGATGCTTGGTAGGTGTATAGGGAGGTTATGTGATAACCTCGATCATATCACATTATCATAATTATCATCCTCATTACAGTTCATAAATCTATACATCTCCAGTATTATATTGTGTTTCTACATTTTATCTGATGCATACTATTTTGTTTCTTTTTCATACCTATTTTCTTCTTATGTGCTACATTTAGAGTTATTAGTGGAGAAAGTGTGAGCTATCATTTGGAATATTTTTTGCTTGCAGATAACGTGCTCATTGTGTGTATTTATATACCTTATTTCTACTTTGCTTAGTCGGCATACCTTATTTCTACTTTGCTTAGTCGGTCTATCATACGTACTGAGTATAAGTGGATCGTAGTCATTCTTACTGTTCCTGTTCGGTTCATATCTAGGTACGAGTGTGTCGCACGACAGTTGAGTTCGGGCGGTGATTTTGATATATTAGAGGTAGTGGCCGCTCTATGTTTTCAAAGTCAACCTCCGACCTCATCCTATCTAGTTTATGTCTTATTTTGTATTCTGAGATAAACTTGTAGTTTTCTTATGAATTTTTAGTTGTATTTTCAAACTTTGAGTTGTATGTAGATTGTTCTTACACTGTGACACAAGGTTTTGATATGGTTTATGGTTTATGGTATTATTATTTTTCAAACTTCCACTATTGTTACACATATGGGTGTCAAGTGGGTCGGGCCGAGTACCGACCCGGCCCTCGTAACTAACCCAGCCCGGTTTGACCCGACCCTAAAGCCCTAGGGCTTTAGGATTTTGGGTCCCGGGCCGGTTATTTTTTAAAATGGGCCCGGCTAACCCGGCCCGGCCCGGATAAATTTAAAAAAGAAAAAAAATGGTATTTTGGGTTTTGGGCCAAACTAGCCGTTGGCCCAACGGCTATATAGCCGTTTTTGGGTCCAAACGGCTAGTTTGGGCCCATTTATTAAAAAAAAAAAAACTTAAAAAAATATTTTTTAATCCCAAAAAAAAATCTATAAATACCCTACAACTTCAAATCATTTTTCACTCTCTCAAATCTCATTCTCTCTCAAATCTCAATTCTCAATTCTCAAATATTCAATATATTTAATTTCTTAAAGTGTTCACTTTAATTTTTTAATTTTTCGTTTACAAAGTACGAGTGGAAGTTTCTAAAGTCGCAATCTTCGGATACTTCCAAAATTTGGTATTGTCGTTCCATCTCTTACGTTTAATTTTTATTTATTGTATTAATTGTTTAATATTTAATTTTATTATATTTGTGTATTTTGAATATTTTTAGTTTAATTTAATTTATATTATGGATAAATTAAGAAACCTCGCTACTAAAGGTGTTAAAAATTTTTATCTCGGAAGTGGTAGTGGTAGTAAAAAGTGAATTAATAGCGGTAGAGGTAGTTCAAGTAGTAGATATACCCGTGTGCCTTCGCCTCCGGTACCGCTTGGTACACTTTTTGAGGAAGAAATAGGTGTAGGTGCTCACGATATGGATTATGTAGAAGCTCAGAAAAATCACGGTATAGAAGAAGAAAATGAGGTAGATGCGGTTAATTTAGACGAAGATAGTGAAAATATTGCTGAGACACCCGCAGTAGGAGATGCTAACGTTAGATCTGAATCAATTAATCTCCCTTCCCGTCCTCCCAATGCCCCAAAACCTCGTAAAAGAACTAGTATTGCATGACAATTTTTTGAACGTATATCAGATATTGAGGTGCAATGCAATATTTGTCAACAAATATATAAGCATAGAAGTGGAGGCAAACAAGGGGGTACGGGTACGTTAATGAGACATGTAGCTGAAGATCACAAAAGAGAGTTAAATATTGCAAAAGGTGGTGGGGATGTTGGTGGGTCAACGCAAACTAGAATGGACCCAGCAACCGATCACGTAGCGAAGAAGTATAATAAATTGAGGGACCGGGAAGAAATAGCTAAAACGGTAGTTGTGGGTTGTTTGCCTTTTAATTTTCCTTCTTCTGATACCTTTATTCGTTATATACAAGCAATTTATAATCCTATGTTTAACGGTATTCCTAGAACTACTTGTCGGTCTGATATTTTTAGACTTTATTCACAATATTATTTTTATTTATCAACATTGTTAAAAAATATTCAATGTAGATTGTCCCTAACTTCTGATCTTGGTCGTGTTGTAAATAAAAATGATTATTTAACCGTTATTTGTCATTGGATGGATAGTAATTTCGTGATGCAAAAACGTATTCTTGCTTTTTTATATGATGAAGATTGTAAACATACTGGACAATTTATTGCTAATTTTATTGTTAAAATTGCCGGATATTATGGTATCGAAAATAAAATTTTATGTATTGCTTTTGATAATGCTTCTAACAACAACACTGCTATAAAAAGATTAAAATCTACGCTATCTCCGCCCTTGCCTGAAATTTTTCATATTAAGTGTGCATGTCATATATATAATTTAATTATAAAAGATGGTCTTGAATTTTTTGAGTTTTATATTGAAAAAATTCGCCTTGCTGTTGGTTTTATTCAAGGAAATAATCGTAGATCGAGAATTAGAGAATTTAAAGTTAAATGTCAAGAAAATGGACTTACACCGATTTTGATGCCTGAGGAAATTGATACTAGATGGAATTCTACTTATGAATTTTTAAAAACTTGTTATAAATATAGAATTCCTATTACACTAGCTGTTAATCAACATTGCGATTCATTTGTTGATTCTGCTGATTGCATGCTATATAATTCTGATTGGGTTGTAATTAATGATCTTGTTAAGTTTTTAGAAAAATTTTATGTAGCTACGGTTGAATTTTCCGGTGCTTATTATCCTACTGTTTGTAATATTTTGGCATATATATCCGATATTTCTGGTTTGCTCAAAAAATATAAAAATAAAGAAGGTTATAAAGAAGCTGTTGGCGCCATGTTTACGAAATTTAAAAAATATTTTTTCCCGATTCCCCCTATTTACTTGGTTGGTGCTATGCTAAATCCGTGCATGAAATATAATAATATGTGTCACTTTAGTACTCTTATTTATACTAACTTAGAAATAAATACTAACCATGATTCTGAACAAGTACAACCTGATTTGTGGACGGCTACGGCTGATGCAAAGGATTACATAGAAAAATTATATAATCACTATGCTGATTTATTTGATTTAGCCGTACCTACAAATATCACTCCAATTGTCGCTCCTCATCCTCCCAAGGAGCCATCATCTTCTAAAAGGCCAGCACATAGTGGTTTTTCTGATTCGTTTTATGATTTAAATTGTTGGAACAGTGTTGATGAGAGAACTTACACATCAACTTATCGGGAAGAGCTGAAATATTATCTTCGAACAGCACCAGAGGATCACAGACGACGGATCAACACGTTGGATTAGTGGAGGAGTAATGAAACACAATATCTTGTGCTTTCAAGATTAGCTAGAGATATCTTGAATGTTCCAATGTCAACCATTGCATCAGAGAGCGCCTTTAGTCAGGGACGATAGTAGCTTGGAGACAACCGACACTCATTGGGAAGCAATGCAATGAATGTTCTAGTTTGCCTCAGAGATTGGATTAGAGCGGAAAGAAGAAACCAAGGAATGGAACCGGAGCCGAGCGACGAGCTAAAACTTGAAGAAATTATGACTTCACGGGAGAACTCAGTAGAATCAAGTTAAATGCATGGTTTTGCCCCCGTTGAACTATCCTATGCAAGTTCCCATTAATATTAACATGAATGAGTTGGAAAAAATGATGCATAATTTATAGATTTTTCATTCATGTAAATTATATATTTTGGATCATTTTGCAATCAATAAAATTCCCCAAATTCATTCACTCCTTAGTCTTTGCTTTTTATATTTTTTCATTTAACGATTTAAAATTTTAAATTGAATTTCTAGTTTTCTACTTTAAATTAAAAACTTACTTCTAATAGATTATTAATATACTACGAAATATTATTAATTTATTATATTAAGTAGCATATGTTTTGTATATTTGTGCATATATCTTCTATAGAAGTGTATATTTAACGTATACATGTGTATATGTTTTATAAATTAGTATATAAGTATATCTATATATATTTTAATGTATATATAATGTAGTATATTTTATAAGTAGTAGTATATATACATTGAATGGTGCGTATACATAGAATAGAGTGTATATATGTGAATAGATCTTCTATAGACGTGTATATTTAACGTATACATGTGTATATGTTTTATAAATTAGTATATAACTATACAAATATATATTGTAATGTATATATATTATAGTATATTTCATTTAAAGTATTACATATACATAGAATAGAGTGTATATATGTGAATAGATCTTCTATAGACTTGTATGTTTAATGTATACATGTGTATATCTTTTATAAATTAGTATATAACTATACAAATATATATTGCAATGCATATATATTGTAGTATATCTCATTTAAAGTATTACATATACATAGAATAGAGTGTATGTATGTGAATAGATCTTCTATAGACGTGTATATTTAATGTATATATGTGTATATATTTTATAAATTAGTATAAAACTATACAAATATATATTGTAATGTATATATATTGTAGTATATCTCATTTAAAGTATTACATATACATAGAATAGAGTGTATATATGTGAATAGATCTTCTATAGACGTGTATATTTAACATAGACATGTGTATATGTTTTATAAATTAGTATATAACTACACAAATATATATTGTAATGTATATATATTGGAGTATATCTCATTTAAAGTATTACATATACATAGAATAGAGTGCATATATGTGAATAGATCTTCTATAGACGTGTATATTTAACGTATACATGTGTATATGTTTTATAAATTAGTATATAACTATACAAATATATATTGTAATGTATATATATTGTAGTATATCTCATTTAAAGTATTACATATACATAGAATAGAGTGTATATATGTGAATAGATCTTCTATAGACGTGTATATTTAACGTATACATGTATATATGTTTTATAAATTAGTATATAACTATACAAATATATATTGCAATGTATATATATTGTAGTATATCTCATTTAAAGTATTACATATACATAGAATAGAGTGTATATATGTGAATAGATCTTCTACAGACGTGTATATTTAACGTATACATGTGTATATGTTTTATAAATTAGTATATAACTATACAAATATATATTGTAATGCATATATATTATAGTATATTTCATTTAAAGTATTACATATACATAGATTAGAGTGTATATATGTGAATAGATCTTCTATAGACGTGTATATTCAACGTATACATGTGTATATATATATATATATATATATATTGTAGTATATTTTATTTAAAGTTTAAAGTTTAAAGTAGTACATATATATTTGGATGGTGCGTATATATGTGTAATTGTGTATATGTGTATATATTTTTGAAATTCTAATGTAGTATATACTATATATATAGTGTATATATATTGTTTAACATATTTATAATGTATATAGGTGGGTATATATTATGTATATTGAAAAAAAGTTTTTTTTTTATATTTTGACCGGTTTTTTAATCGGGTTTGACCGGGTTGGGTTAAGTGGGTCAGGTTAGGGTGGTTTTTGATTTTTTTACTGTGTGGGGCCGGCCCGACCTGGCCCACTTAGACCCCAACCCGGACCCGGCCCGGCCCTCAACCCGGTTAAATAACATGGGCTGGTTCCGGGTTGGCCCGGTCCGGCCCACTTGACAGCCATAGTTACACATGTATGATTCGATTTCGTTCTAGAAGTCTCACCTAGGGATTTGTGTGTGATTTACTATTACATACAGTTTGGGTGATTGACTTACTTGTCAATTCTTAGCCACGATAACTGCTATCATGGACTGAGTTTTTAGGTCATGACAGTTCCCCTCTCGATAGATATGGTGTATTAGTATGTTGAAGTACTCCATACGACTCCTGATCATCTCTATTTCTATACTTGTGCATCAAGGTGTCTCCTCCTCTCTATTATTATATTTTTGAACATCAAAGAGTCTATCTCCGGAATCAGTGGTCTATCTCATGCTCAACACAGTAAAGTGTAAACTAAGCCTTTGAACATAGCTTTTGTTTCTGCCACTATATTTGTCTTATGCCCCAACTTTTTGTACTGGGCGTACATTAGGTTTCCTTGCCAATTCCTCACACAAAACAATAGGAACTGGGTCTAAGGTTGCCCCTAGATGCTCCATCAGAGTTCCAGTTCTCCTATGATAACTTCTAATGAACTGTCCTAGTGATCAAAATGGGATCATATTTCTCCAGCAACGCCACCAAGTCCGGCCAAAGAAAATAGATAATCGTACGCCAAGGATTTTATTACCCAATCATTTTCAAGATTAAAGGACATTTTGATACATTTGACACAACTTTAATTTAAGGTCACAAGATTCAAAAGTCTTCTTTATTTTCTTAAACTTTGTGTCAAGTCAAAGTAGGTCATTCTTTTTGAAACGGAGGGAGTAATAGCTTAGAATATTACAAGAACTTCTATTCTTAATAAATTGTCATTAGATGTATGGGAATTTTTTGAATTTTATTAGATTCAAAAAAGGAATAAAATGATAATCCGTCTTCATATTTCACAGCTCTTGTCGATGATAGCAATGAAAATATTGAAGTATATGACCAAAATGACATAAAGAAAGTTATACTTCTCCTTGAAAAAAATGATCTAAATGGAAAGATAATCCATGGTAGATCATGAACATGTATTTTGATACATCATATGCCACCATTGCTTATAAGTACAGGATGCACTATTAAATTAATAGTACTCTCATCAACATGGTCATGGTCGGCTGAATTTCGACATTTTTACACCACAAATATTAGTAATATTTGTAACTTTTTAAAGATTATACCTAAGAAGATTTTTTTCTTCCGACAGGGGCTAAGTTTTCAAAGGAAAAGATTAGATCCATTCGAAACAAAAAGTTGTGGTTAAATATAAATATTGGTATCACATTGATAACTTTAATAATGCTATTTTATATGAAAATATTAATGAAAAGCATTCTTGATTTATCAAAGTATGTTTTCATGTTTATACATAAAATATACCATAATAATTTTGCCTATGGTGAATTTTATATGGTCCTTCCCAAATTATTTTACAAGAAACTTATGAAGTTTATATATTGAATGGGGATGATGTTTTCCCAAAATAAACTAATTTAGAAAAAGAATATATTTTCTTTAGTGGAATGGTCACCATGCATTTCTTTATTAAATTTTCTATTCCAAGAATTATGAAGTGGTCCATCAAAGTTAATTATACTACTAAATTATCATGCTTACAAAGAATTTTTTTTATGCAAAGTTTTGGAACAAGTTGCATCAAAAAAATGCTGAAAGAAAGGTCCTCGACAAAGAAATTATAGACTCTATCAACGCCTCCAATAATACATATAGAGATTTAGCAAAAGCAATACTACAAATAGATGATTCTAGACATAGAGATATGAAGAAAGGAGTCATCTCGAGATATGAAATAATTGCCTCTTACATGGTAGAGGTCTAAAAGAGATTTGATGAAAAATCTAGACATAGAGATATCAAATGATATTTCCATGATATTTGTAGGTCATACCATAAAAGAGAGTGAAACTTGTTTTGGAGGAGAGTTTCAAAGTGCTAGTAGCACCGAAAAAATTGGTATTCATAATATTAAATTAATCTACTTCAATTTAAGCTTGAAGTTTAGCTAGTTAAAATTGACCCCGAGAAGAAAAATAATGACAAGTAAAAGTGAATGGAGAGAATTTAATATAGTTTTATTAGTGAGATATGGGGAAGATATGATATTTATGGGCAGAGAGTTTGTTTCCTACAGATTCTAGGCTTTGTAGAAGATTTTTGGAAGCATGGTTAAAGAAATAGTATGGCAGTGAAGTAAGAAAATACATGACAAATGGAGCAATAAATAGAGATGTGCATTCGGTCTTTGTTTTGTGTTATTTGGCTTCGCTCTTTCAATTTTGATTTTGAAAAAGTACAACTCGATTCCAACCAACATAATTTTGTTTGGTTTACTTTTCTCGTTTTTATTTGATATTTTTCTCCATTTGATTATTCGATTATGTCAATAATTAATAACATAAATAAAATTATCTTCGCATGCTGAAAAAAATAAAAATTTGATATAAGGTAAAGTAATAATATTGAATCTCTTAAATATACTTTCTAATATAAGTCACGAGCAAAATTTTAAAACACAATACTTAAAAAGTATACCAAATGAAAATTCAATGCAATTAACTTGGCATTAATTAAATGCAATAGGCAAATACATAAATACGTTATTACCCTAATTAAAAAGAAAATAATTAAATGGGTTGAAAGTGATAATTAGCTAAATTCCAATTCTATACTAAAATATTATATTTGTATATTAAATAATTCAAATTTTTTTTTTTGGTTTTTCAATTTTATTTTTTCTAAATACGAAACCAAACTAAAAAAATTTAAAAATATAATTTTAACTAGGGATCAAACCAAAAAATCAAACTCCATTTCAAATTAAAATTTAGTTTATTTGATTTAATTTATCGATTTACTCCGAATAATAAGCACTCTAACAACAAATAGTAATATATATTGAAGAAAAAGAAATTATATAATTGTTAGAACATACTATTAATAAAAAGAAAAGGAGATATATCAGTAGATCCAAAAATATGTAGATCCGCTTGCAATAGGGGCAATAGAGAATCTGGGGATATATGAGTTTGTAATTGGGACCCAAGTCTTGACAAAAGATCGACACTATGGTTGGATTCTCTGAAGTTATGTCGGATGACTGAATTCTCCAATCTCCTCATAAGCAACCTGCAAGATGAAACTATATATTCAAACATTGATGGAGGGTATTGAAAATATTGCAATACTTGTACTGCGCCACTTTCAATCTCAAGAGGACAAAAATTTTTTGATAGGAAAATCTCTTGCCCTTTTTGAAGAGCTTCAAGTTCAAAGAATTTGGTATTGCGGATTTTGCTGTAGCGTGAGTAATCGAGGATCCTATTTCTCAGAAAACCTCTATAAATCCCCCCACAACTACCTTATTAGCATCATAAGAGTCATCAATATTCAATTTAATGATGCCATTATTGGAGGGAAACCATTTTATGCAGATGAGTTTAATATTATTGGAATTGGGGTCGTTCGACATATGAAGCTTGTATTACATAGTATTGTATGTATGACTAGGAAAAGAATTGGGAGTGAAAGCATTATGATTTTAATTAAACTAAAGCTGCCAGATAGCAAAAGGAAGCAATTCTAACCAATTAAAATGGTCATTTATAATGAGATTTTTAAATCTTGTAGCTGAAGGAGCCAGTGAGTATGTAGGGTTTGCAGGGATTAGGAGAATTAGTGGGGTTAGGAGTCATAATCATAACATGTTTTGCCATATCTACATTCACTGGTGGCTTGAGTGGGAAGGAGTATTTCTTGAGGTTTAGCGTACAATTGTGAATGTATTTTTTATCCTCATTTTCGACATAACCGTAAGGGCTTCATTTTTTAGTGTTGAGATTTCTGTGAAGGCTCTTCTCCTTAGTAGAATCAGAATCAAGGGTTCTTCTTGAGAGAGGGTGGTGGGAGTCGAAAAATCTAAAAGTACTGAGCTTTGATTGGTGTAAGTGGGTTGAGGAGTTGAGATCATAACTGATGGTCCATGTATCACTGGTAGTGGTTCAATGGGAATAATAGCGAATTTAAGCTTATTACTTCCATCGGGGTGAAGAAAGGAAATTATATCAAGTTTTGCATGTTCGAAAATTGGACCAAATAATGGGGAAGGTCCCAGAGAGCTCGAGAACAAAAGCAATATGTTCTGATTTATTGTAAAATTTACCTCTATCTTATTGATTTTTCTTTGCACTACATTAAAATATGTTAATAAAGCGTCATTCTACGTTGCTTTTACCTATCTATATACTAGATATTAGAGTTTTGATTGGTATTAATAAAATTATTTTTTTATTCTAATCATTTAATTTGTTTCATATAAAACATCATTAACTTTACTTTTGTCGTCTAGGAAAAAATATTTATTCATTAATTCAATAGGATGTTTTGTTACTTAGTTTTTTTTTAAAGAAAAATCATAATTTTGAAGAAGTTATAGAAAAAGACAAAGGTTGATGATATAATAATATTAAAATAAGCATTAAAATATTTAATTGACATTCAAGGAGGAGAAAATGTCCAAAAGTTAAGTGAGAATTTGATTTCTAGAGCAAAGTTTAGAGTGTAAAAATAATAAATTACCAAATATGACATGAAATTGGTAATTATGTCTAAATTATTACTTTAAGCCTTTTATTTTGATCAAGACCTTATTAGAATGTGAATATTGCATTACAATATAACTTTTTTCATTTTTAAAACCTAGTTATTAAGTGTACTACTAAACTTATAAACTTTTTAAAATCCACACACCAAACTTTGCAAATAATTTTCCAATTAAAAAGTCCAAAAATAAATTCTATTAAATTAACTACTTAGTTAATTTAACCCAAAATTCATAAAAAGTAATAAAAATTTTAGGTAAATTCTCCAATAAGTGGTTAAAAAGCCACTTCTCCAAACTCAAGTGCAAAAATGCCACTTACTTTGTTTTTGCTTTATTTTCTAGGATGAAAGATCAAAAGGTCAAAAAAATTGTGGGGTCAGGGGATAGTTTATAATTTTAGAGTTAGAGATATGACTTTTAAAAGTCTTGTATGATACACAGTAGTATTTACTTCATTAAATATTATAAATACTTTCTTTCTTGATCTCCACACTTTCTTCTCTATTTTAAATCGATCAAACTCTCCAAAGCAGTTCCTTTTCTTCTGACGTTGCAGTTCAATTTTGTCATCCTAGGTAAATTTCATTTTCTCCCAAGTATTTTTAGGTTTATATTGATATAATTTCATGAGAAATTTGTTATTTTCTTAACCTTAGATTTAATAAATTTTGAATTGTCTTATATTTTTTTTTATATTCATTATCTTGTTGAAATTTTGTGATATTTTTTAGTTATTTGCCTTATTCAATATCTTCTTGCTAGTAATGTTCATCCCTATTCATAGATTTTTAGGATTTTTCTGTTATTGTTCATCAGACTTTGTGGTGTATTACAACACTAGTCATCAATTACTGTAGCTTTGATATCATGTTTGGACAACAATGGGGATATGACTTGTTTTGATTTTATTATTCGTATGCAAATCTAAGAAAATGATAAGAAGTAGAGGAAAAGAAGGGAACATAATCATCCATTCTTCAAGTAGAAAAATAAAAAGCAAAGAGAGCATCGCACACGATAGTAAAAGAAAAAAGAAGAAGGTACAAGATGAAAATATTTCTTTCTCAAATGAGTTTCATGAGATAGACGAGTATATTGATGAAGGTGATCAAAATGGTTCTGGACAGTTTGATATGGAGCAGACCATTTTACAAAATGCAAATGATGATCCCTTGTTTTAGATTCACAATGAAAAGCAAATTGATGTTCGATAAATATGGTATGACTACTTGGATTGATGAAGTACATAGTTTTCATGCGAATATTTTGGTAAGATCTAGGTTGCCATTGCTTGTTCAGTTTAAGAGAACTTTAGCTAATAAAAAAATTAAGAAAAAAAGGTTTAAGAGATCCTGTGTTGGTCATTTTAGGAAGTTATCAGAAAATTTTAATAAATTCAATGGTCAGATGGTACACTATTTGTTACTCTATTATGTTATAAATAAGAAAAAGCATGAGATGTGATTTTTAGTCAATGAAGAAGAACTCCATTTTACTTGTTGGAGGGAGTAGGTTTAACAAGGACAACAAGTTAAAATATTGTCTTATTTATTTTTTTCATACTACCCTGCTCACTAATGGAGGGTCCAAGGCAGAGAACTTGAATTTTGTTAAAATGATGCATTCATTAGATTTCTTGAGAAGTATCCTTGACAGAAGGTAAGCTTTTACCTGACTTTGGACTACCTCAAGAACAAAATCAATATAATCAACTTGCATAATATATATGTGGAGAAAAGGAATGCATCCTATGCCCTATGGCTTCTTGGGTTATTTATGATAACTATTATAAACCAACATCCTAGTAGGTTTTAAATTTTTTGATGTTTATTTTCTTTTTTTATTATTATTTATGTGATTGCAGGTTAGGACATATGAAGCTTTTCCTTCAAATTCAAAAGAATGGAGGAAAACTAGATGATGTTCCTTTGCCTATTACAAGGATCTAAACATGCTACACCGATAAAATTGATCGATTTGTCGAAAGTGATCCTATCAACCAATTGAGAGCCTTAGAGGTATGAACTTTGGCTTGGTTATCCATTCTTTTTCAAAGATTTAAACTTCACGTTAATATTATGATTATTTATAGATTGTGAACCTGTACATTATCCCTACAATTCATGAGATGAATAATGACTACATAAAATTCTTTGTCCCTTATCTAGATAAGATGAAAGATCTAGTTATAGACTTCATGAAGGATGAATTTAAAGGAGTTATCCTTATTTCATCTCCTAGGAGTCTAAGAAAGGAGAATATAGCATATAGTACTGAGGATGCTAAATGTAGGTGCAAGAGTTATGGGAGGAAAAAGGTCAAGAAGGGAAGTTCAATCAAGTAGAAGATATGTTGGTGATCAGGAATCAACTAGGGGTCAATTTCTGTAGACCCGGAAGTATATGGGGGTTTACTTCAGCGTGTGCTCAATATCGAATATGCATTAAAGGCATTTTTGATAATATAGAGCAGAAGGAAAAAAGAAATAACTAGAAGGAGAATAAGCAAGAGGGTCCCAAAGGACCAAGATGAACATTATTTTTTGTTGTTACACATACATTCTATATATAAGCATATTTGATAGTTATGTCTAAAATATGCATTGACCAAAACTGCTGAAGTTGATTTAACGGTTGATAAAGGACCTACTGAAGCAGATAAGGAAGATACTGATGAGGACCTTTGAGGTGTTTCTCTAATTCACAATGCTTCTCAATCATATGAGACAAAAGAACATGCTCTCAAAAAAACTGATCAGATTAAAGGGGATCCTAAACTAGTTGAAGTGGATGCCATTGTTCCTAAACTTGATGCTCTAATTGAGGAGGCAAGTGAAGAAGCCATGGAACAAGTTGATTATATTGATGCAACATATCATAAAGAGTGTCTGAATCGATTGTCAAAAATACAGCAGATGTTCCTGAACAAGATATCCCAAAAAAGATGTTCAAGAAGAAAAGGTTGGTGTGTTGTCCATTATGGCATAGCTTAAGGACAAGTGATGGTCCCTAGATAAAAAATAATTACCTAAAATAATGATAAAATATAAATAAAATTATATCAAGAGAATTTTTATCAATTAAACATCCTGACACAACTTAGTTACATCATATGAGAGTCTTCAACAAGTGGTGACATGAATCAAAGAGTTCAAGGACAAGTAATAGTTTTATAAAGAACATTCTTAGATCATAGTTTTGTGCTTTTAGAACTATTACTTATTCTCATACTAATTGGATATTATTTCTTTAAGAACTACTAATGATTCTCAGCCATCTTGTGGTTTATGTAACCACATGATGGGGATTCTCATGCGATGTAGTCAAGTTGTGTCATGATGTTTTAATAATTGTATTCTTCAATTTTAATTTTATTTATTTATCATCTTTGTAGCTAATTATTATTGATCCTTGAGCCATTACTTGTCCTTAAGCTCTTTTGATCAAGTCAAAACATGATGAGGACTCTTATATGATATTCTAAGTGATGCCATGATGTTTAATTAGGGAAAAGTCTCTTATTTTAATTAATTTATTTTTTATGATCCTAATAAATAATTATTTTGATTTAGCGGCCAATACTGTTCTTAACCTCTTTGGATCATGTCACTACCTGATGGGGCTCCCTTATGATGTAACTAAGTTGTTTCATCATGTTTAATCGAGGGCGAGTACCTTATTCTAGTTTATTTATTTTTTAATTACTTTTTTTAAGTCAATTTCATGCCCCAATCTATATATTGGTAAGTGAGTATCAATGATACAGGATGTCCATTATAGACTATAGGTATTATGATATACTTTGTCAGTGTATTATATACTACTTTATGGAATAAAATTTTTTGGACTTGTGAAATTAACCTATGCTTTTCATTAATGAATAATCTAGATAGACTATATCAAATACTTAATGTCTCTCTTCTAATCAACCATAACTAATTTATAATCAATTCACTGCTAATAGACTGTGAGAGACGAAATCAGTTGATTAGATTTTCAGGAAGAGAAAAAGATTGCATAAAATTTTAAAAATGGGAGAAAAGCATGAACATTTACATAAACCGAAATTTCATTAATATTACACTGCATTATCACTAAATTATCCCCAAAAAAACTTCACCATAATGTACCATAGCGACAAAAAGATCAAAATAAACTTTTCTATATGAAAGTCCAAACGCTTTCATCTACCACTTTCAAGTGCAAGCTTAGTAGTAAACAAAATTGATATTAGAAATAATGATAAAAAAATAAGACCTAGGGCGATGGTGTAGGGGGAGAAGGTGGTAAGGTCATCTAATATGACATCCATCCTCTCCAAATGGTTGATTCAATAGAGATGCATTTTTATTCTTAATTGATCCTTGTAGAGCCATCGAAATAGTCTTTCATAGTTATTTATGAGAAAGAGTAGGTCTTGCAATGACAAATAATGGTGGTTGTTGTTATTTTGGTCGGGGTTTCTTGTAATTCTTAGCACCTAAACTCTTTTTGCCACTGTTATTGAATTTGAATTTGAATTTGATTTTCTATACTTATTATAGAAGACATAAAGAGTTTTTATTTTATAGGCCAATAAGGGAGGGGAAAGAGAATCGCCAGCCAAACAGTAATGGCCATATGGAGGTGAAATTTGTCTATTGTAGACGTTTAGATATTGTGTCTTTTGATTGGACAGATGTGCATTATTTTGAAATCATCATTATTACATCTCCTCGATTTTATACAACAAGGATGTTGCCTATTAATCCTAGACTAAGGTCGTGTGCGATGATATATTATCTCTTAGTTATGCTTTGGAATATCATAGACCATATATGGCTAGTTGAGTAACAGACATGAGACACAATTGACTAAAATAAAACTAATATTACTGAAATACCCTGGATTTTGGCCCTTAGAAATTCCTGAGCTTTGAGCTCACTGTCCTGTTGACGACTTAACCATACGATTCATATGGTGTGGGTGTAGGTGAGGTAAAGTAGTCATTAGGTGTCCAGTGGGTGGTGATTGAGTTTTCTACCTTGATAACGACTTGGGGGAATGATTTATTAGTGGTGGTAACGAGTCGTTAGGAAGACCCTCATCAAATTAGAAACTTAGTGACTTAACTTGGCTCTGAGTTCGAGTGGCTCACTAAGAGCTGTGAGTATAGGTTATGAGTAGAAGGGTTGAGTCATAAGTTGTCCAGTATCCAATCCCTTTGGGTTCTGTCTTGGATACGACTAGACCGTACGGGCCATATGGTTAGGTCACGATTGGGGTTAGGAAGTTTTATGGTGGATAGTGTGTGGGTGTCCAACTCACTGTCTTGGTGATGACTCAAGGGTATGAATCATATGTTGTGGTCACGAGTCAAAGGGTCAATTCGTAACCACCTGCATTTTTTTTTACAGTTTTTAAATGGGGACACTTTAGACATTTCCCACTCAAAAACCTTAAGACCCCATGTCCCTATAACACTTTTTGGTCAATCATTCCACATTTTATAAGGTTAAACCTCTTTTTTCTCTCTCAAAATCCTCTCTAGAAAAATTGGCTAGGATTTCTCCAAAGTGATCATCTAGGGGCTTAAAGATCAATTTCTCTCTGTGAATCTTTGTAATTCAGGCATGTGACTCCTCCCTCATTGTTAGTTTACTAAAGGCATATATTTTAATGTATAATTTTCATGGTGTTGTTATGGTTTTGAAATAAAGATTGGGGGTTTGGTTTTTCGTGAATGAATATTATTTCTAATGTTTAATTATGGTTTTACTTATTTTAATTATGGTTTTGCACATGTGGGTACATGGGAATCGTGATTTAAATAAGGGGTCATGGTTAAGCCCCAAATTGGATGATTTTGGTTTTGATAATGGCATATCGTCAACTTGTTTGTGGAATTGTCAATGAGAATGATTTTGTCACATAGTTTAATTATTCTGGGAATTTTTGCATTGCATAAATGGTAAATGGAACATGAATTGGTTTTGGTTGGTTTCATATGGTTTGAAAAGGCCTTGTGGCTATGGTTTGAAAAGGCCTTGTGGTTATGGTTTGATTATAATTGGTTTTGATCAAATTGAAAACGATGAAGTCTAATTTGGTTTAATGGTTTATATGGCATAAGGAAATAAACTTGAAAGCTCTAATTTTGGTATGATGATACCAACAGTTAATTCTTAATAAAAAGACTACTTGATAAATGACTGAAAATGTGTAAATAGTTTTAATATGGGCTTAAAGGGGGTCGTTTAGCAAAATCATTGAAGGTAGAGGTCCCAGGAGAACCGATACTAGAAACTCATGTTTGCCGATGTGATGTTTGTTCTTGGTGATCGTGTGCATGATGTCACACTTTATATTTTAGTATATGTACTAGTCATCTCAGGTTTATCTCCTATCATGTGGCTAACACGTACTGGCCCTTTCAGCAAGGGAAGCTGAACCCATATATCCCATGGATGCCTTTAGGACGGTAAAGCTACACAACCAAGGTTAAGTTTTTTAAATGCATGCTAGACCCTGTTCCCTATCCCGACAATATATATATGTGTGTATGTGTGTGATTGCTTATGGTTATTAATTTGGTGTTGAAATGATGACATTATCTTATCTTTATCCCTTAGTTGTATGCTAGTGTTCACCCCGCTAACCGTACTCGGGCGTTGTATCCCCACGCGATGCAGAAATTGGCCATACTACTATTTCTCTTTCTCGGTGGCTTGAATTCGAGGACAACTTGAGTCAGAGTGAAGTGGTATGCTTTCATACTCCGAAAGGCCCCATTTCATGCTATTGTAATGCCCCGATTCCCAAGAACCGAAACGCCATACGATGCTTATGATCCCGAAGGACCACAAGCTAACTCTTTTTCTGATATCTGTACCTGTTCACTGCATAATATAATAAAATACATGCGAAAACTGGCTAACACTTGCCATAAGGTTCAAACATCTAGAAATATACAATACCTTAAACCACACTCTAATACATCTATCTGAAAAGCCTCTACACTGCCTGAACTGTAGAGTTGAAGGGACAATTCCCCAACTAACTCCGTCTACTAAAATCAAATACTGTAATAACAACATCCTCGGATGATGAGGATTCACTGCTGCTATACAAGTGACTTCTAAGATGCTCCAAGTTTCACTCCTCTGAACCTATGGTGCCCCAAAATAAAAGAACACCATAACGCGAATGCGTCAGTACTAAGATGTACCGAGTATGCAAGCAGGGAAGGCTAAATGCAAGGGCTTATGCATGAACATTTAATCAACAGAATAATCATGAGAATAACGAACGAGTACACATATATGAATGCACAGTTCACAACCACTATAACAACTATAACGACTCCAAATACCACAGCTCGGATACCACTTTACTGTCCTCGGAACTCACTACTGTACTGGGGTACTGAATTACTGAATCACATGATACCAACATTGATCAATCGAATACACTCACACCCCTGACTCCTGAAGATTTATACTAACACAGAAACCGTGGGAAATAGTTACATAACTCACCATGACTCCTCATTAGCAACTGAATATGTGGGGGTGTACGTAATAATTTAATAATATCTTTGATTTCGTAAAACATGCGTACGGAAAATGAAGACTCACATGGCTTGAATTTCATTATCCATACTTCTCATAATATATAGAGAGGAAACCATAAGTAAAATCCCATAAATCATCATAAATTCATCAATATTCATCATAAATTCTCATGACTTATCATAGACAACCAAACTCATCAACTCAAGACTCGAAGCGACTCGATAGTTCAAGAAACATACTCTTATGGACAGGGGAGTTTCCTATAACCGACAACCCCACGTGATCCATGTGGAATACCAATGTTTGCCCTCCTAGGGAGAGCACTCCCATTGACAGGAGTGTTGTACTCTCGCCAGGGAGTACAACCTTAAAACTTTCATAATCACAATTCGGCTCTCTGGCCAATAATATCATCATCAACAACCCTATGGTGGCACATAGGTTTGGGGAAATACCAAATTTCCCTCTCAGTGCTAAGTAATACTCCCCGACTAGCTCAGAACGCGTTAGAAAATCCACCACAACATCACAAGGGTCTATCATAAAGACCGAATCAAATCTCTTTCTCATTTATCAAATCATATCAATTTGTGGATTCCTAACTCAACACATTTTAGCTCAAAATATTTTAATTTTCCTCAACACCAACATGGTATCAATAACAAAAGCATTTCGTCTCTGCGAGCTTAAAATCAATATAAATCATCCCGACTCTGCGGATACAAATCAATATTCTCAAATGATCATTCTTTCATTTCAATATTAAAATCATGACAATAGCTTTTGAAAAGCATTTAAGATCTTCAAATCATAGTAAAATTTTATATGTCGTAATGTAACTCAAATCATGGCTCTTATATCAAGAATCCTCAAAAAAAAAAATTCATAGTAGTGGTATGCAATTTATGGCATAAAATCTCAATTCAAGAAAACAAGATAATAAGGTTATTATGTATACCAATATTGGACGATTCAAAGTTCCATAAATCATATCTTGAAAACACTTGAAATATCAACTCATGGTAGAAATATGAAATTCACCATATCAAATCATAACTTGGGAATAATAAAGTAATCATGTACATCAAAGCTTAAACAATTTATATCTTCATAACCTCATAATTCGTCATTAAAACATATAGGGTATTTACCCACTTTACAAAATCATGAAATTCCAATGATAAAATCAATTCTTTGAGCACAAGAATGAAAAGATATTTTTGTTCAAAACCCCACATACTAAGTTCTCACGGAATTCATTTTAAGTTCTCAAATCATCAAAAACTCATCGATCGTAGCACGACTAAGATTATCACGAAACTGACTTAGCTCTAGACCAGCAGACTATTTCGGGCATACGTACCCCCAGCAATCAATAACATAAGTAATACGTAGTATACAACAACGCATACTCACATGCCCACAGGCCATCATGCACCATGCATTCATTAATACCTCACACCAATTATTTGAAGATCTTATTCATATACACAAGTATTGGGATCTCATGCCATTACATCGTAGATCATTCAAAAAGGATGCATATGGTTAAGGAAGAATACAACATAACATAGTTCATCCAATCAGGATACACACAAATAACATACATTCAACACATAATGGTTCACTTCTCAAGGTTCTTTCCTTTAAGATCTTGATATATGCAATTCGACCCATAATTAGACATTTCACACTTAGCGTGGCCTAATGGACTTATCATTTCCCTTAAGCATCATAGTAAACACGTAGCATACAAGTATGGTATGAACTCATCACTTCAATCACAACGGGTCATACGATCCATTCTTCTTTAACTAGGCGTTTCTACAATTACCTTGCATGCACCATTTAGGGCATAGGTCAGTATGAACAACTACATGTACTACAACAGCATCATTCATCTTAATTCCACCAACTAAATCCCTCGTCCGCACTTACAACCATACCATAAGCCTTTCACACAACATCCCCAATTTTAGACAATAGCATGGAGTTCATGTTGAACATATACATAGACAGTAGTCTATTCATTTAGAACTTATTATATCCTAAGAACTTAAATTTATAGCCTCTTAGACAATTCCACAAACACCTTACATGCACTTTTAGGCATTGGTGAATTCGTCAAATTTTTATGTTTTCCGCCACCCCATATATCTTATCCAACACACATAATCATCACATGCATGTATCAACCAACATACACCATCACTACACATATATATATATCAACCAATATGCATAATCATCATATATATAAATCAAGTTACATACACAATCCTCATATATATCTCAACCATCAAATATCAATCAACATATATATATATACATCATCAAAGTCTAAAATATATATATATATATATATACACACATAACTTGAACTTTCAAAAAGGGATTTCGTCCATAGATAAACACTTGCATACCTTAGACTCCGTAGCCGGAAGAGATTGACGGAAGCAATTCTTGAATCAAAGCCTCCAATTAATTTCCCCCAATTCAAAACCCTAACCCTAACTTGATATATATATATATATATATATATATATATACACACACACACACACACATATAAGAGAAATGAGAGAAAAATAATACAAGTTTTCATCTGAATAGGGTATTTATAGAGGTTTAAAAGATTGGTGAAAGACCAAAATGCCCCTAAGAAACAAATAAAACCCAAATCTATCCATGGGGGACTGTTTTGATAGGCTGAAGTAAATCGACCATAACGTTTTACTCTAATATCCAAATTGAATGAAACCAATTTCATTAGAATGAGGACTCTCAGAGCTTTCCGTTGATATATAGTAGCTCACCCAGATCATTATGTACAAGGAGTTATGGTTGTTTAAAGTTGGAGAAAAAATACACCTGGCCTCAGTACTTTTTCCTGCACGCTTTACTATTCATCACTATTCACTGTTCGATCGGAATGTTCGTAACTCATCGCTCGGGTGTCTGTTTTGGATGATCCATATATCATTGGAAAGCCTATTTGATGCTTTTCGGAATGGTGGGTCTAACTCTAGGAAATTCCACATGAAAAAAATCATAAATCATTCTAAAAGATAGGACCCAATACGTTTACACACAAAATTTCGACAAAAAATTTTCTGGGGTATTACAGCTATGGACTTTTTTTTCATTATTATTTCTTTGGTTTTGGTTTTAGCTATGGCCGAGGGTATGTCCCAATCAGATATTCTTTGATTCTGGTTGGAGGTTTTGTCGAACTACTATGGGCATGGGTGGTATCGATATTAGTGTTAGTATTGGTATTGGTATTGGCATTGGGATTGGAAATGGATAGTTAATTGGTTGCGGTTTTCAGATTTTATTTTAAGCTTACATTCATGTCTTTAATTTAACATTGTCTTATCTTATTTTATGTTTAAAATTCATCCGACATAGGGTGTAGGGTTGTTTACAGTAGGGTATTGGTGGTGGTCTCCAATTCTGGTTAGACTTGAGACACCCGACACGACTAGGCCCTGGTTCGGGTCTTGTTAGATTGGTATTAGAGCCCTTGGTTCATGGTCAATTAGGTGTCCGACAAAGCCGTGTCGAGTAGAGTCTCTTTTATGGTTGTGTAGCGCGCCACACTTATAAGGGAGAGGCTATAAGGAATTTAGGAATTTTTTTTCTTGTGTTCAATTTTTGAGCAGTAGAGTTTAAGGTCCTGAAATCTTCTCTAATACCTATTTGTTCACTTTTTAGATCATGCCTTCTCGATAATCCGAAGCTCATGGAAACTCCTCTGTCCCACTTGGGGATAATGTTGATGAGACACATCCTACTTCTGGGGTCCAGACTCGGTCTAGGAGTCTAGTTCCTAATTGCCCTCCTGGAGTTCCACTAATGCGCACTAGTCCTTCTCGAGATCCTTAGGCTGATGTGACGAATGCTGTGTTTCATCAGTCTATTTATATATTAGCGTAATTGGTAGCTTCTCAGGCTGAGCATGGTGCATCTGTTACTCCATCTTCTGAGGCTAGAAGGGTTGGACTGTTTATAAGGTTGGACCCTCTAACCTCTACTGGAGTTGAGGTCAAGGAGGATTCCCGAGTTTTTTTTAGATGAGATGGAAAAGATCTTTCGTGTTATGCATGCCACCAATATGGAGGATGTGGAATTTACTGCCTACCAACTTAAACATGTAGCCTACAAATGGTTTGAGGAATAGGAACTATCTAGGGGTGGTGATGCTGAGACAGCCTTGTGGAATGATTTTTCTAGAGCTTTTCTGGACTGCTTTCTTCCTCAGGAGGTGAGGAAACCAAAGGCAAAAGAGTTTGTCAACTTGAAACAAGGTAAGATGTCAGTCAAGAAGTATACCATAAAGTTTCACCAGTTGTCTCGGTATGCTCTGAAGTTGGTTTCTAGCATAAGGTATAAAATGAGAAAGTTTTCTTTCGAGTTGTCTCGAGACTTGATTTTAGAGAGTGAGGTTGCCTTATTGAACAAGGACATGGATATCTCTAGATTGGTTGTGCAGTAGGTGGAGGAAGAGAAGAAGAAGTAGGTGGAGATAAGGGGAAAGGCAAAGCAAGAAGTTCAGGTTTTTTTAGTAGAGTGGTGCCCAACAGTAGAGTGGCAGGGATAATGGGAAGTGGTCAAAGAAGAAGTAGGGAAAATTGAGGTATTACTTGACGGCTAGTGTTTCCTACCCAAAGTCATCGAGTGAAGGGTATTTTTATGGTGGTGACAATTTTAGGGCACGGGGTGCCCAATCAAAGGTTAGTGGCCCCCAGTCAGCTCCACTCTATCCTCTCTATAGATTTTGTGGTCGATTATATCGGGGTTAATATGATAAATAAAGGACAAGTGCTTCAACTGTAGTCTATCAAGGAACATGATTAGAAATTATCCAGTGGATAAGGTTGCTTCTGGAGCAAACAAAGTTATTATTGCCTCTTCTTTAGCTCCGGCACCAAAGGGTGCACCATATGGCTCTGGCACTGGTTGGAACCGACTCTATGCTCTCACTACTCATCAGGAGTCTGAGGTATCACTAATATCATTACTGGTATATTAAAACTCTTTTCTCATAATGTGTATTATTTACTTGATTTGGAGTCCACTTTTTCTTATGTGACCCTATTTATGGCTGTGCATTTTGGTTTTGGTCCCAAGTGTATTCGGACCCCTTTTTTGTTTCTACCCCGGTGAGTGACTCTATGGTGGCTAAAAGAGTTTATAAGGGTTGTGTGGTATCTGTGAATGGTTGAGAGACTTGGGTGGATCTATTTAAATTAGTCATGGTTGATTTTTATTTCATACTAGAGATAGATTGGTTGCACTCATGCTATGTTTTTTTAGATTGTCGAACTCATAATTCATCTTTAAATTCCCTAATGAGATGGTTATTGAATGGGAGGGGGGTTCTCTAGCTCCTAGGGAAAGTTTTATATCATATCTTAGAGCCCAAAATTAATTTCCAAGGGGTGTCTCTATCATCTGGTCCGGGTCAAAGATTCTAACTCAGAGGGTCCTTTTTTACATTTTGTCCTGGTGGTGAATGAATTCCCCGAGGTCTTTCCTGATGATCTTCCTGGCGTTCCTCCCGATAGGAAGATTGATTTTTAGATAGATCTTGTTCTGGACACTCGTCCTATCTCTATTCCTCCCTATAGAATGGCTTTGACTGAGTTAAAAGAACTTAAGGAGCAATTAAATAATCTTTTAGACAAGGGTTTCATCCGTCCTAGTGTGTCTCCTTAGGGTGCAATGGTGTTATTCATGCGTAAGAAGGATGGTTCCCTTCATTTATGTATTGACTACTGACAACTGAATAAGGTAACGGTAAAGAAAAATACCCACTTTTAAGGATAGATGATTTGTTTAACCAGCTTCAGGGTGATAAGTTTTTTCTCTAAGATTGATATTTGGTCTGGGTATCATCAACTAAAGATTAAGGAGGTGGATATTTCTAAGATTGCTTTTTGTACCCGGTATGGGCATTTCGAGTTTCTGTTTATGTCTTTTGGGTTGACTAATGCCCCGACGACATTCATGAACTTGATGAATAGAGTTTTTTGTTAGTTTCTTAATTTGTTCGTCATTGTATTCATAGATAATATTTTGGTGTACTTTAAGAGAGAGTTGGATCATGTTGATCACCTTCACATTTTATTACAGAACCTGAAGGACCAGTAGTTGTATGCCGAATTCTTGAAATATGAATTGTGGTTGAACGTTGTCACTTTTTTGGGTTATGTCATATCTAGTGAAGGGATTATGGTGGATTTGTGCAAGCTTCCAGTGATTAAGAAGTGGCCTAGACCCACGACTCTAATCGATATTTGGATCTTCTTGGGTTTAGCCGGTTACTATAGGAGGTTCGTGGAGAGTTTTTCAACTTTAGCTATCCCATTGACTAAGTTAACTCAGAAAAAGATAAATTTCTTATGGTTTGATGCTTGTGAGGGTAGTTTGAGAAGTTGAAGGAGAAGTTGACTTCAGCTCCAGTCTTGACTTTTCCTAAAGGCAGCGATGGGTTTGTGGTCTATTGTGATGCGTCTCGTATGGGGCTTGATTACGTATTAATGCAGCATGGAAAAGTGATAGCTTATGCCTCTAGATAGCTGAAGGAGCATGAGAAGAATTATCCGACTCATGACTTTGAGCTTTTGGTTGTGGTGTTCGCATAAAAACTCTGGCATCATTATTTGTATTGAGTACATATGGATATCTTTTCAGATCTAAGAGCCTATAGTATATGTTTACTCAAAAAGAGCGGAACCTCAGGCAAAGGATATGGCTTGAGCTGCTCAAGGATTACGACACGAGTCTTCACTACCATCCAAGTAAAGCTAGCTTGGTTGCTGATGCTCTTAGCAGGTTATCCATGGAGAGTCTAGATCATATGGATGAGGGCAACCATGAATTCGTGAAATGTGTTCACCGTTTGGCTAAACTTAAAGTATGTCTCTTAAACTCTAAGGATGGTGGTGTGTTTGTTCAGGAGGTGGTGAAGTCATCCCTGGGTGCTGAGGTGAAAGAGAAGCAAGTGTTAGATCATATCCTTATGAAGATCAAGGGTGATGTAGGTGGGCAGAAAGTAATGGCTTTCGAGGTTAGTGGTGATGGTACCTTGCGGTACTAAGAGAGATTGTGGGTTCTAGACATCGATGGATTATGAGAGAGGATCTTGGTTGAGGTGTATGAGTCACGTTTTTCTATTCATCCTGACTCGACAAAAATGTATCATGACCTTAAGGAGATGTATTGGTAGAATAATATATAGCGGAATGTGGCTAGTTTTGTATCTAAGTGTATGGTGTTCCAATAAGAGAAAGTTGAGCACATGAGGCCTGGGGGATTGTATCAAGAAGTTGAGTTGCTTGTGTGAAAGTAGGAAGTGATCAATATGGATTTTATTACCGGTCTTCCACAATCTCAAAATCATTTGATTCGATTTTGGTCATCATGGATAGGATGAAAAAATCTACTCACTTCTTTCCAGTGAGGACAAATTTTTTGGCTAAAGATTATGTAAGGTTGTACCTCCATGAGATTATTAAGTTGCATGAGGGCTCATTTTGGAATTTAAAAATAACCTTTCGGGTCTAACGGTCTAAGGAATCATAGACTCAGATCGTGGTATTCAGTTTTCATCGCACTTCTGGAGGTCATTTTAGAAAGGTTTGGGGACTAAGGTGAGTCTTAGTTATGCTTTCCATCCGCAGCCGAATGGGCAAGCAGAAAGGACTATTCAGACATTGGAAGATATACTTCAAGCTTGCGTGGTTGACTATAGTAGTAGTTGGGTTTAGCATTTGCCTTGTGTAGAGTTTGCATAAAATAATAGCTACCACTCTAGCATTGGGATGGCTCCGTTTGAGGCATTGTATGGTAAGAGGTGTAGGTCCCCTATTAGGAAATTTGAGGTTAGTGAGGAGGAGATGTTTTGCTCGAATTTAGTTCACCAAGCTATGAAAAAAGTGAAGGTAGTTTGGGATAGGCTTAAAGCTGCCTAGAGTCTCCAAATATCCTATGCAGATTTGAGGCATAGGGAGTTAGAGTTTGAGGTTAGGGATAGGGATAGGGTGTTCTTGAATGTGTCTTCCATAAAGAGAGTAATACAATTTGGGAAGAAGGGGAAGCTAAGTCCCCGGTATGTTGGTCCATACATGGTATTGAAGAGGATTAGCAATGTTGCATATGAGTTGGAGTTGCCTTCTAGTTTGAGCTCCATTCACTTGGTGTTTTATTTTTCTATGTTTAGAAAGTGTGCGGGTGATCCGTCGTAAATTGTGCCTATCAAGGATATTGGTATTTCAGATTTCTTATCTTATGAGGAGGTCTTGGTTGAGCTTTTGGATCGGCAGGTTCGTTGGTTAAGAACCAAGGATGTAGCTTCTGTAAAGGTTCTATGGAGGAACCACAAGGTCAAAAAGGCAACTTGGGAAGTTGAAGAGGACATGAAGTCCAAGTATCCATTCCTATTCTCCATTTTGAAAAATCGTGCATGAGGTATTTGTTGTTCTTAACACCCTTGTTTTATATCTTTGTTAAAGGTAGATTGTGAATTCCTTGGGAATCTGTTTTCAGTCTTAAAGGTAAGCGTAGAGATGTTTGGGGGTTTAATCATGCTAGTTATTGCCTTGTCCTATCATTCAAGGACGAATGATCCAAGTGGGGGAGAATTGAAACACCCTGGGTTTTGTCCCCTGAAAATTCCTGAGCTTTGAGCTCACTATCTTGTTGATGACTTAACCATATGAGTCATATGGTATGGGTACGGTGACCTAGTCATTAGGGTTCAGTGGGTAGTGGTTGGGTTTTCTATATGAGTCATTAGTGGTGGTAATGAATTGTTAGGACGGACCTTCATCAAATTAGAAACTTAGTGACTTGACTTAGCTCTGAGTACGAGTGGCTCACTAAGAGTCGTAAGGATAGGTAACAAGTGGTAGGGTTGAGTCATAAGTTGTCCAGTGTCCAATCTCTTTGGGTTCTATCTTGAATACGACTAGAAGATTCGTGTCGTATGGTCAGATCACGATTAGGGTTAGAAATTCATATGGTGGATAGTGTGTGGGTGTCCAACTCATTGTCTTGGTGATGAACACTACAAGAAATACAGTTTTTTGTGACGACTTTCAGTGGCAACACAAATAGTTGCCACAAAACTTAGAATTTTTTGTGGCAACATACAAAGGTTTCCACAAAAGGTATAAGATTTAGGGGCGACCAGTAAAGTCGCCACTAATAAATGACATATTTAGTGGCGACTATGTGTAGGTCGCCACAAATATGTAGTAATTTTTCCAATAAAATTTGGGTTAGTGGCGACCTAGGATATGTTGCTACTAAAAGTCTTTTGTGGCGACTTAGTCGCCACTAATAATGACATATTTAGTGGCGACTACGTGTAGGTCGCCACAAATATGTAGTAATTTTTTCAATAAAATTTGGGTTAGTGGGGACCTACGAGTTGTCGCTATTAAAAGGCTTTTGTGGCGACTTAATTGCTGCTAAAGGGAGATTAGTTATGGCCATCTTTTTTGTCGCCACTAATACTTCTACTTTGTTATTCTGCCCACTTATATAGGTAAATTAAAAAAAAAATAGTGATTATAATTGTTGACACTCAATTTTGACCTCCCGGTACACATTTAGGCTGATATTTTAGCAAAATTATTAACTTTTAAATTTTAGTATCTTTTACACATTTTTCTTGCATCAAACAAATTTTCGACGTGCCACATTCATGATTTAAAATATACAAATTATTTTATTAATTTTTTGATATCATTTTTTACAATTTATTAATTCAACTATAACATTTTTTACATAATTTTATTAAATTATTGGTAACTGTGCATACTCACATTTTTGCAAATACATTGTCTACTTTTTCATTAGTTAGTATTATTTATTTTATTATTAATATTATTATTAATTATTATTATCTATTATTATTATTATTATTATTTATCTATTATTTATTTTATACTATTATTACTATTATTTATTATTATTTACTATTATTTAAATAACAACCTAAATTAAAATTACTTTGTCTAAATTCATTTATCTTTTATCCATTTTCTATCCAATTTTACCTAATTTAATACCCATTTTAGCCTAATTGATGACATTTTAATTTCAAATTAATTTCTGGACATCTTTTTAAATTATTTTAATCTCAGTCGTTGATCTGAATTGATTCAATGGCTGAGATCAGATTAGCCTCCCTTTTCTTTTAAAGGATAAACAAAACCCTAATCCAAAATATTTTTTTCTCCAAATTCATCCACCTCCCTTTCTTTTCTTCCTCTTCATCTCTCCAAAAACCCTCCGTCGCTACCTCCTCTTCGCCGCCATCCACCGCTGGCCGGTGAAATGACCCCCAAGGCCTTATCTCTCCATCTTCCCTCTATATCAGAGCCATTACTTCGATGCTCCGGCGAAACCACCACAAGCCGTCTCTATCCTCCTCTCCCACCGTCATAACATCCAATGCCACCAGTCACGTCAAATCAGCCATCACGCTCTCTCTGATCTCTTCTCTATCATCAATATCGACGCACCAGCCATGGCGTCACCATCTCTCAGTCCGCCGCCACTGCCAGCAGCCGGATCTGGCGCCTTTCAAAACGCCGCCGACAGCCGTCGTTCTTTCCCCCATGTCCATGCCTAGACCCAGTAATTCTCTTCACCGAAAATCAATGGGTGTTAAGAGTCTATTTTATGGTGTGAGCTCAAATTTTACTTGTTGTTTGTTTACTTTTCATGATCTAAAAATTGATGAAATGATTGTTGTGAATCTGGTGAAATCTGCTGGTTGTGTTTATTTTATCATCTGTACTGTCATGCGTGAAAATTTCAGTCATGGTAGTGCTTATTCTTAACCTAAATCCGGATTTAATGATCCTTTATTCGATTACTAATTATGTTGCTGCTGAAATGCTATTCTGTTGGATGTCGAAAACATATTTCTTGCGGACAGATTTCTTGCAATTATGGCGGATTAGCTAATGTTAATTGCTATTATTTGTTCATTGTGATTAGGGTTGATATTGATATATTGCTATTTAATATATTATTTTTGGGTACCCACTTTTATCCTTATTTAGAATGTGTAGATCATTTTGCTTGGCATGTTAATTTTACGTGAATAGTTCCTTACCATTTTTGTTAAACTGCCCATATCAATATTTGTCTGCCTTGTTTATTTTCCTGCATTAATTTTTATTTAGAAAAATAATAAATAATACCTTTTCGTACGTGTCTATTTATGAAAGACGCTACAAATTCTCCTCTTTTAAGTTGATTATTATGATCTGATTTTAAAAACTACGCACTACGTACATCACTGCATAATATATATATAGAGAGAGAGAGAGAAAGAGAGAGATAAAAGTGATGCGTACTTCTATTTTAACAACTACTTTATCGTTACATGCTTAATATCTAAAATAAGTTACAAACATAATTGTGAAGCCAACAAGCATAGAAAGCTAAGTTACTCAAGCATGGAAAATAGAGAATTGTTTGAAATTATATGCTTGCAAACACCCTTATATTTCTTTCCATTCTAACTCGCCCAAAAAATAGAGAAATTATATGCTTGCAAAGCTTTGAAGGTACAATTTTAGATACTTTGAAATATTTTTGGTTTTGTTTCTTTATTTTTTGTGTTAGTAATTAAAAACTGAACAAAAGTTATTCCACTAAAAGAATTTTTGATCCTTTTAGTTCCACTAAAAGAAAAATTGATTCTAATGAGTTTAAAGTTCTCTATGGATCCATTTTGTGTTGATTGTACGTAATATTTGACTATAAGGCCAAGTGGAGCCTCATGTATTATCAGTTGAGTAACATATTTGTTGTAACGCTCTGTGAAACATATTTATATGTATTCTGGTTAGCTGACAGGTTTTTGATAGGCCTATTTACAAAGGAAACTCTAGCAAAAATTTTTGAAAATTTTGAGAGTTAACAGAATTTTAGGACCACATAATGAATAAAATGAAGTGGAAGTTAAGTAAATGATCTCATGAGTGTCTTAGATAATTCTTAAGTCCTTAAGAAAAAAAAGTGTTAGGAATTAATGCCTAGCATGAATAAGTTTGATGGTGTTTGCTGAATTGAGATCTTTCTTTTTTACTGGCTAGATCTTTCTGTTAGTTTCATTGTCCTTTTAATCTATTTTGTTTTAATAAGTTAGAATTGAAACTTCGCTTTTTTTTTATTTCAGGAACAGGTAATTTCATGATGGGAATTGTTAGCCATGAGAAGTTTGAAGATATTTTGTGATTTTCTTTCTCATATGTATATCACACTGATTTGTTACCCATTAAAAACTTTATAATTCTCTTGTGGAGAAATATTTTAATATCGTCTTTGTACCTTTAAGTACTATAGTTGTATTATTATATAATTTATATTTTTTTTTGGGGGGGGGGGGGGGCGAGAGTGAGTATTAGTGGTGATCCATAGTCGCCGCAAAATGTGAGTATTAGTGGCGACCCATAGTCACCATAAAAAGGAAGTATTAGTGGCGACCCATAGTCACCACAAAAAGTTAATTTAAAAAAAAAATTCAACCTTCTGTGGCGACAAAAGATCGCCACTAAAACATTTGTGGCGATAATGGTCGCAGGTAAAGCCTCATCTACAGTGGCGACTATCCCAACATTAATTTTTTGAACTTTGTTTTGTGGCGTATTTTTTTCTTTTTTGTGGCAAGTTTTGTCGCCACAGAATGTATGTCTTGTGGCGTCTTACATATGTCGTCACAAAAAACTTTTAGTTATGAAAGTAATTGCTACGACTCTTATGTCGCCACTAAAAATTAATAGTGGCAATTTTTTATACTTTATCAGCGACATTAGTCGCCACAAAAAGTTAAGATTCTTGTAGTGGACTCAAGGGTAAGAGTCATATGTTGTGGTCATGAGTCAAGGGGTCGACTCGTAACCACCTGCGTTTTTTTTATAGTTTTTAAATGGGGGCACTTTGTACATTTTCCACTCAAAACCCTTACGGCCCCACTTTCCTATAACACTTTTTAGTTATTCATTACACACTTTACAAGGTTAAACATCTTTTTTACTCTCTCAATAACCTCTCAAGCAAAAATGGCTAGGGTTTATCCAAAGTGGTCATCTAAGGGCCTAAAGATCAATTTCTCTCCATGAATTTTTATAATTCAGGCATGTGACTCTTCCCTCATTGTTATTTTATTAAAGGCATATATTTTAATGTATGGTTTTCATGGTGTTGTTATGGTTTTGAAATAAAGGTTGGGGGTTTGGATTGTTCATGGATGAATATTGTTTCTCATGGTTTAATTATGATTTTCCATGTTTTAATTATAGTTTTTCACATGTGGGTACATGGAAATGGTTATTGAATTGAGGGGTCACAGTTGAGCCCCAAATTGGATGATTTTGATTTTGATAATGGCATACCCTCAATCCGTTTGTGAAATTGTCAATGAGAATGATTTTATCACATAGTTTAACTATTCTTAGAATTCTTGCATTGCATAAATGGTAAATGGAACATGAATTGGTTTTGATTGATTTCATATGGTTTGGAAAGGCCTTGGTAGCCATGGTTTGATTATAAATGGTTTTGTTACAATTGGAAATGGTGGATTCTAATTTGGTTTAATAGTTTTGGCATAAGGTAATAGACTTGCAAGCTCTAATTTTGGTTTAATGATACCAACGGTTAATGCCTAATTAAAAGACTCCTTGATAAATGATTGAGAATGTGTAAATAATTTTAATATGGGCTTAAAGGGAGTCGTGTAGCAAAGCCGTAGAAGGTGGAGGTCCCAAGGGTACGGATACTGGAAACTCATGTTTGTCGATGTGAGGTTTGGTCTTGGTGACCGTGTGCATGATGTTACACTTTATATTTTGGGAAATGTACTAGTCATCTCAAATTTTTCTCTGGTCATGCGTCTAACACACACAGGGGCCCTTTCAGTAGGGGGAGCTGAACCCATATAGCCCATGGGTGCCTTTAGGACGGCAAAGCTACACAATCCAGGTTAAGGTTTTAAATGCATGCTAAACTACGTTCCCTATCTCGGCACGATATATATATATATATATATATATATACATACATACATGCATACATATATGCATACATACATATCTATATGATTGCTTATAGTTATTAATTTGGTTTTGAAATAATGACATTATGTTATCTTTATCCATGAGTTACATGCAAGCGTTCACCCCGTTAACCGTCTTCCAGCGTTGTATCCCCACATGATGTAGGAACCGATCATACTACTATTCCTCCTGCTCAGTGACTTAGATTCGAGAACAGATTTGAGTCAGATTGAAGTGGTGAGCTTTCATACTCCGAAAGATCCTATTTCATGCTATGGACTGTTTTTTCATTAATGTTAGTTCTTTTGTTTTGGTTTTGGCTATGATCAGGGGCATGTACAAACCGGATATTCTTTGATTCTGGCTAGAGGCTTTGTCTAACTACTATGGGCATAGGCGGTGTCGGTATTATTGTTAGTATTGGTATTGGTATTAGCATTGGGATTGGAAATGGATAGTTAATTGGTTGTGGTTTTCGGATTTGGTTTTAAGCTTAGATTCATGTCTCTAATTTAACATTATCTTATCTTGTTATATGTTTGGAATTCATCTGACATGGGATGTAGGATGGTTAATGGTGGGGGTTTGGGGGTGGCCTCCGGTCTTGGTTGGACTTGAGACGCTCGACACGACTAGGTCCTTGTTCGGGTCGGGTCAATTACTTATTCAGAGACAGTTGCAACAATACAAATTGAGGTTTACAAAATCTAATTAGGTGAGATACTATCCCAAAACTGGGCATATTATTTTATTGTGGTTTGGTACCTTGCATATGGAACACTTGGTTTACTCTCTTAGCGGGTTTCGACCTCGAAGATTCTGTGACGCTGTGAGTATGGTTCACTCTTTTCCTTCCAAGTTTGGGACTGTAATTTGATGGAGGAACTTTCATGTGTAATAACTCTTGGGCCACATTCCATTCCAACTCTGAAAGAACTAACATGATGGGTTTAGTATATGTGAGCAAGTATGACTCAACCAGATACATGGGCGCGAAATATTCGTATATATTTTCATCATATTTGCTACCACACTTCAATCTAAGGGCTTCCATGGAATGAGTGCATAATACTTTTACCAGGTCATATTCTCTACAGGAATATGCCCTATCAATTAAATTGACTTTGCCAGTCAGTGTCACACTCCTTTTTCATCGAGGGTTGAAGGATTTTTCCAATTAAAGTCATAGTTTTGAATAGAAATTATTTATGTACAGAGTCGTCACTTGGAATTGAGTTATGGTATTCCAAGTCACCTTATTGAATCTCTAATCAAAAGAAAATAACTCCTTATTGGTCTGCAAATATAGAAGACGGGGTAAGGAATTCTGTTGACTGAGTGAAAGGTATGAGACACACTTCGAATTCCGTAGTTATATCACGGTTGTTTTATTGACTTACACTTAACTTAAACTAGTTTGAATAAATTATGTTTGTAGGCCTTGATGCGCTCATTTTTAATATACTAATAATATCTGTCTATACCTCTTGTATTAAACTAGTGAAAATTAATTTCAGGACCATCTTTGCCAAGGTGTATTATTGCATCCTTGAATTATTTTTAAGCGTCTCAGAAAGGTACGCCGCATTCTTAATCAAGATAAATATATTAAACGTGCCTAAAGCTTGTTTAATGTTAAAGGCATTGATGTCTCTTGTAAACTCGAGACAATTTTATCTCATCCATTTTTATTCTCTTTTGCCCTTTTCTTTCAAATTTTGAACGAATTTTGGGTTAGTATGTAACTCTCCTCGCTCCCGTGCAAATGAGGTTTCCCTCTTTTTATCTAATTCGCACCTTATATTACCTATTAATTAAGGGATCTTAGAATTTTGCCTAAGCTTAAATCTCTGAAAACCCACAAATTAACAAGTTTCCCCGACAAAACTCACTTATTTTCTTGATTTTGAACATAGACGAGCTAGTAACTAATTAGGGAGCGCGACTGAAACTTCAGCACTATTTGTCTAAACATTGTCACCATATTTAAATGCAATCTCACTTCACATTTAAACAACAAAGTGAATATTTATATTTCATTGTGTATGTAACCATTTCCTATGTCAATTCAAACTAATAAACGACTAAAACTCGAACAGAACTTAGGAACGTGTATATTAGCTAACCAAATTCAAACTAAAACTAGAGATATAATACAAACATTTCAAAATTGGAGATAAAATACACACTTCTTGTATATCAGATAAAATTATAGTTAACAAATGGACTTGTCCATGACCTAATATAAACTTCAATTCCGTGCAAAATGACTTTCCAGTTAAGGGCTTCACTTGAAAACCAAATATAGGACTTTAATTTAGTTCAAAATATTACAAAAGCTAACGCACATCATGATTTGAACATGTACTAACTACCACTAGTATTAAAAGAATTGTCCTCTTGATTATTACCACCATTACGCACCTAGCTATTAACTGAACATTAATAAATAGAAGCAAAACGTTGAAGATAGATTCACACCACTCTTTTCTTTTGCCATCAAGAGATCATTAAAATATTCTTTCCCCATTATAATTCTTATCACCATCACAGAATAAGACTCACTTAACAAGAGAAAAAAATAAATAACATGACATGGACTTCACTAATCATCTCCATCCTATCATCGGAACCCGTTGAGTGATAGTCCAATCCACCATTTAAACAATAAGAATTGTTTGTGTTGAATGTTAAGATACAACCTGTCATTCTTTTTATGACATTCACATATATTATTTGCACATAATAATCCACCACACAGAGACACCCACTGGACATCATCTATTAGTAGGTTAACATGCATGTAATTTCATATTATGTAAAAATTTCATAAAAAAAAAAACTTTACAGTCAATTAGAAAAGCAACCGAAAGCGATTATGGGAAATAGATGTCAAAATAAGTATAATCTATTGATACATACCATCTAAAGGACGTGAAAATTTGTAATGCATTCCATGTTATTTTTAACTGAAATAGCAGAATTCGATAATTTTTCAACTATTAAAATTCGGGCACCCAAACGACATTGAAAATCAAACTTCAAACTCAAAGTAGCTAAATGTGCCACTCACAATTAAAATAAATTTCAAATCAACCGTTCATACCAAATAATGCATGAAACCATTTAAAAGATTGCATTCATGCTTTGTTCACAATAAAACTTATAAGGATAATAGTACATGATTAGATAAGAACATGCGTGATGAACTAAATTGAATATAGAAGCAAGAACACCGTAATCAAAAAACTCGAATGAAATCCGAACTCAACTACGAACTACATACCAATTTGTTTTCTAGTTCACCCTCTGTTCTTATTTTCTCTTGGATTTCTGTCCCTATTTTTCTTATTTTCTCATATTTTTATTTTCCTTGTTTTCTCTAAATTTTTCCTCAATCTAGTGTTTTCTGGTCCTTTTTTCTATCCATTTCCCTAAGTGTGTGTCATTATATATAGTATTTGTGAGTGTGTAGTTTAGACGTGTGAGTGTGATATGGGGACGTGGGGGTGTGTTTATTAGGAGAAAGTGAGGGTGGTTTTAGGTGAGGATGGTTTTAGGGTGTGGGAGTGGCTAGTTTACTAGGATAATTTATTTTTTAAAGATAAAAAATATTAACTAATTAAATTTTTATATTAAGAAAATATAAGAAAAGTTTATAACTAGCCTAAAATAAAATATAATTAAGAAAAGAGAATATGCATTGTTTCCACCTTGAACTATAAATGAAATTGTTGAGACACAGTCAAACTTAAAGGGGGTCCTATTACCCCGGACCAATTAAAATCGTATTTTGGCAACCTTAGTGCCTACATAGCACATACGTGGAACACTGCGTGAATCAACACACTGAAGGTCCACATAGGCACAAGGCCGGCTCTTGACTAAAGCCAATGAAGCAAAGGCTTTAGGCCCCCAATCCTTTGGGCCCCATTTTAATAATAATAATACTCCCTCTATTTAAAAAAAATGATCTTCTTTGCATTAATATGGAGTAAGAAAATAAACAAGACTTTTAAATCTTGTGGTCCTAAATTAAAATTATGTTAAATGTATCAAAATACCCTTTAATTTTGTGTTCTTAAACATGTCAGGTTGAAAATTAAATTAAAAGTAATATTTGGCGTAATATGAACATGAAAAAGTTATTATATTAATCACGAAAGTTTCTTAAAACATAGTGTTATTCAGTTTTTAATAGTTTAAATTTATTTTTTTTAACTAAAAGTGTGAAGGACAATGATACAAGTAGAAGACAAATTTTTACTATACTCAACCAGAGAAAAAAAATTGATTATTTTCAAATGCTTATATTTAAGATTTCTAAAATGTTTAAGGCCTCTCATTACGATTCGGCTTTAAGCCACGGAATTGGTTGAGCCGTCCCTGCGTAGGCACGCGTATGTGCCATATAGGCAATAAGGTTGCCAAAAATACAGTTTTATTTAGTCCAGGGGTGTAATAGGGACCTCTTTAAGTTTGGGTGTGTCTCAGCAATTTCGTTTATAGTTCAGGGTGGATATAGTGCATTTACTCTTAATAAAATAATAAAATTACTAGCTTAAAAATTTAAATTACAAGAAAAACATATTTTTAAAAATTCTCTTATTATTTAAAAATATAAATAAAACACATCCTAAAATGTAACTTTATTTTTTGAATCATATTTCACAATTTTTTATATAAAACCTACTAAAAATAAAATAAAATCTGAAATAAACATTAGACAAAAATTAAATTCTTGATGTTAAAAATAGGTAAAAGTTAGGAGAGGATCAAAAAAATACATATCTACCGTCAGGCCACAACTAACCACGGTAAATTTATTATCGTCCTCATTTACATTATTAACATGTAGCGAGTCTCTTTCGATCATCTTCTTCTTTATGTGCTTTTCGATCGAGGGCATAGACTTATTGTTTGAATTGGCAACATTTTTGTCCCTTTCTCTGAATTTTTTTTGCAAATTATAAGAAATGGAATCAAATTTGTAGATATGGGGTACTACCTCTCAACCACCAACATAGAATTAAGAGACTCAGAGATGTTTGTTGTCATTACATCATACTTATTGGTTGAAAAATATCACTACCAGAAATTCATTATTTTTCGATCAAAAATTTCCGACTGAAAACAGTAATCGGAAATTTCTGACTACTTCCGTCGAAAATCTTATTTTTTTATTTTTATTTTTTACAAAATATTTTTCCAATACTATTTATCACAAAAAACAGTCAGAATATTTGGCGGCAAATTTCGGAAAATATATATTCCGAGTATAGTAATCGGAAATATAAATAATTAAATAAATTATTTATTTAACTAAATTTTTTAAATATATATTCCGACTAGGTAGTCGGAAATATAACTAATTAAATAAATATAATACTAAATATATAATCAGGTTCCTTATACGAAAATTAAATAATTATTTAAATAAATTATTAAATATATATTTTTGACTACTGTAGTTGAAAATACTATTAACTAAATAAAATTAATAAATAATAAAATATAACGGTAGTCATAAATGTAAAGAATTAAATAAATATATTACCAAATGTATAATCAGTCCCTTATACAAAATTTTAAAAATAAGTAAAATAAATTATAATATATGATGAAAATAATAATAATTAAATGAATATATTAGTATATATATAATCGGACCCTTACACGAAAATTAAATAACTATTTAAATAAATGATTAAATATGTATTTTTGACTACTATAGTCGAAAATATAAATAATTAAATAAATATTTTATTTAATATATAATTAAACCCTTATACAAAAATTAAATAATTATTTAAATAAATAATTAAATATATATTTTCGACCACTGTAGTCGAAAATATTAAATAATTAAATATAATAAAAATGTTCCAACTACAGTGGTCGAAAATATAAATTAAATAATTAAATATATATTTTCGACCACTGTAGTCGAAAATCTTATAAATAGTTGATTTAAATATATAATTTAATTATATTAAATACCTAACCGACCGAAGTAGTCGGAAATATTAAATAATTAAACATATTAATTTTCTACCCGACTGAAATAGTCAAAAATTTGCATTTAATATACACTAAACACACAACTTTCCCGATTCACTCTCTCAATTTCTTTCTCTCTAAGCTAGGGCACGCACGCAGTTCTCTCTCTCGGCTCTCTTCTCTCTGCGTCTCTCTCTCAAAAATTGGTCGTGAAGACTACATCTCTCTCTCAAAAAGTGGTAACGACATCAATTTCACTGATTTGAGGTAATTTTCACTTTCAGTCACATTTGCTCTTTTTACCTTGAGATATGAACATTATTTTCTTACCTTCATGAGTGTTATTTTTAAAAAAAATAAAAAAGGTAACTTGGGTTTATCTGTTTTTTGATTTTGTTATTTGGGGTTCTTTAGTTTTGGGGTATTTTTTAGTGTATTAATGTATATAGTGACCTGCATTTTGTAAGATTGTTGTTTTGGAGTTTGTTTTTGTAAATCTTGATCTACTTGTATTGAAGATTCATCAGCTCATTGTAGTTATATTTGTTGAGTTCTTTAGAAATAAGTTGCATATGTATGCGTTTCTGTTCAAATCCAAATTTAGTTGTTTACCAAAATAACAATGAGTTAACCCATTATGCTTGTTTTCCTCGTTTAGTTACAGTAATATGAATCCTTTTTCTAGTTGTTTGTCCATTGTAGGGGTGGAGGTAGAAACTGATATATGTGTTCAGCCGAATTCAGTAGTTTTAGTTCAAACAGTGTGTTTGTATTAAGAAATTCACTAAATATATATATGAAAATTAAATTCATAATGCAGTCATTAACACTTTGTGTCGCTATAACGCTACCCTAGAATTTAGAATCCATAAAGTTCAAATCTTGGCTCCATTTTTTACTGTGGACAATACAGTGAACTCTGTCTGTCCCAAACTCCTTTGGTTTAAGTTCCTGTTAAATAGTTCTTTACACAAAGTTTAGTAATCTCCTTTCTCATTAGGGATAGAATGGTTACCACTTGAAGTCTTAAAATAAAGAAGCTCGGTGAAGTATTGTGTCAGTTGTTAAAATATGAACCATATAACTACGTGGAGCACAAGTGTTGTCATTGTATAAGTTCAGTTTTGTCCTTTCCTGAGTATGCTATACTGGCTTCTGAAAACTTCTAAGAGGCACATTTGTGAACTGTGAATAAGATAGTTTTCAGTACATACCCATTATCTAGACATTGTGACAAAAGTTACACAAAGTTTAGAATCAGTTAAAGAGCACTGGTGACTACTTGATGAAACTTAAATAAATTATAGCTTCATATGGCATATGGAAAGTAGAAAGACCTGTTAATAAATATTAAATAGCATGGTTAAAGTTGATTTTAAGAATTTGGTTTATTACTATCTTAGAAAGGTAGATTGCTTGTTTTTCACATATAAGGGCACATATAAGGGCTAAGACACTACTCAATTATCCAAAATTCATCACTACCTCATTTGTTTGTTTCCCTTTTTGCCTTTCTTTTATCTTGTTTGTGAAGCTATCACATAGATTGAATTCCTATCACTGATAAAAAATTCTTCTTTTAATTAAAATATTCTATTGTTGTTGGCTGCTTTACTATGTTGTATTGAATCTTTTAGTTTTCTGCTTGTTTCCGCTGCGTAGTAGAATCTCTAAACTATTGTTTTGTTTCTCTTATTTTTGTTTCTCTTCTCTATTATTATTATCGTTGTTCTTGTGTAGATGAAAAATGAAGATCGTACATGAATATATAATAGACTTTATCCTAATTGTGCGGGGTTGAGAGAGGAATATTAAGCTGGGGTAGCTGAATTTATTGCTAAAGCAATGACACTTAATGATTTTCTTATTGAAGAGACAATTAGGTGTCCTTGTTGGAATTGCAAGTGTTGCAAGTTATTGAGTCCAGATGTTGTTACATTACATCTTTATAGGAAGGGTTTTATGTTGAATAATACTATGTGGACAACTCATGGAGAGAGTACTGCTGCTAATAATTTTACTTTTCAGAATTATGTTGAAAGTCTAATAAGAGAGAATAATGTTGAAAGTTCACGATATAGTGAGATGGTCAGGGATATTTTTGGACACACTCAGGGGCTCAAAATGAACCAAATGATAAGGCTAAGAACTTTTTGAACAATTAAAGGAAGCTAGTCATCCATTGTATGAAGGATCAGTGCATTCTAAGTTATCTGTTGCCATTTAGTTACTGAGTATTAAGTCAGATTATTCAATTTCTCAAGTGGGCATGAACTCTATCATTGGACTTATGAATGAACTTAACCCAAATAAACTTGACTTACCCAAAGATTTTTACACAACAAAGAAGTTGGTTTCTAAGTTCACTGTTGCGAGAAAGGTTGTATGTTATTCTATAAGGAAGATACAAATTTAGAACATTGCAAATTTTGTAATTAGCCTCATTATAAGAAAGTCATACATGCTAAAGGGAATAATTTTCCTATGAAGTAGATGCATTACTTACCCCTTATACCACGGTTAAAGAGGTTGTATGCTTCAATGAGCTCTGACCCTCATGTGAGATGAAACTATGAACATAAAAGACCACATGGTGTTTTATGTCATCCATCAGATGGAGAAGCATTTCGATAGTGTGTATCCGATTTTGCTAGTGAACCAAGAAACATTAGGTTGGGATTATCTACTGATGGATTCACTCTATTTTCTGTCTCAGCTACACCATATTCATGTTGGCCAGTGTTTGTTACTCCTTATAATCTCCTGCCTGAAATGTGTATGATGAGTCAGTATATATTTCTAACTTGCATTATTCCTGGTCCTCGGAATCCAAAAGTTTTGATTGGTGTATATCTGTAGCCATTGATAGATGAGTTGAACTTATTGTGGCATGAAGGTGTGGAAGCATATGATGTATCAATGAAAGAAAACTTTAGATTGCGTGTTACTTTGATGTGGACTATAAATGACTTTCTTGCTTATGAAATGATGTCTGGGTGGTCGACTGTGGATAAGTTAGCTTGTCCTTAATATATGGAAGATACAAAAGCATTCACTTTGAAACATGGGGGTAAAAACTCATGGTTTGACTATCACCGTTGTTTCTTGCCAATGCAATATGAATTTAGGAGAAATACTAGTGATTTTATGAAGAATAAGACTGATTTTGAGGAGCCACCGCCAATTTTATCGCAAGAAAAAATTTGGGATAGAATGAGGAATCTGCCTAAGGTAACAGAGTCTGCACCATCCAAGATACCTGGCTATGGTGTTACACATAACTGTACTATATGAAGCATATTTTGGGAGTTAGATTAGTGGAAGGATAATCTTCTGCCTCATAATCTGGATCCCATTCATATTGAGAAAAACTTTTTTGACAACTTGTTTAATACAGTGATGGATGTTAGTAACAAAACAAAAGATAACTTGAAGGCCAGGTAGACTTAAAGGAGTATTGTCGGTGCAGTGAGTTGTACCTGACATACTTAAACAATAAGATTTAGAAGCCCAAGGCCAGTTACACATTCACTTTGGAGGTTAAAAGAGTGATTTGTGATTGGGTTAATAATTTGAGAATGCCAGATGGATATGCATCAAATTTGTCTAGGTGTGTTGATATGAAGGAAGGAAAGTTGGCCTCTATGAAGAGCCATGACTGTCACATTTTCATGGATTCATTGATGCCTATTGCATTTTGTGCATTGCCCAATAGAATTTGGAAGCCCATAACAGAGATAAGCTTATTTTTCAAAGATTTATGTTCTAACACATTTAGGGAGGAGAACCTATCTTTGATGGATATCAACATTCGCTTAACCTTAAACAAGTTGGCAAAAATTTTTCCACCTGGTTTTTTTAATGATATGGAGCTTCTTCCAATTCACCTTGTACGAGAGGCACGACTTGGAGGGCATGTTCTGTGTCAATGGATGTATCCCTTTGAGAGGTATTGACTTTTAACATTTACCTTCATATGTTTTAATTGAATATTATTTCATCTAAAAGATCATACTATGCAGGACTATTGGCAAATGTAAGAGGACCATTAAAAACAGATCCCGAATTGAGGGATCAATAGCTGAGGCTTATTTGGCTAAAAAGACCTCTTACTTTTGTTCATATTATTTTGAACATGATGTACCATGCCTGAGAAACCGTCCTAATAGGCATGATGATGGAGACAATATAGATCCTTCGGCACCACTATTTTCAATATTCAATTAACCAGGTAAAGGAAGTCTGAAATGTGGTCCACTTCGATATTTGAATGAGGCGAAGCTTAAGTCTGCTACAATACATGTATTATTAAATTGTCCCGAGGTCCTGTCTTTTTATAAGTGAGTATATTTATATTAAGGACAATCATTCAAGATCTATCTAAGCTTTAACTAATGAAAGTCATAACTTTGTCGGACAGCTACCTCGTGGCTTTACATGGGGATGTTGCTGTTTAACCTATGTCTTTAGTGTGGTTTAGAGAATATTTAAGTGTAACTTAAATATTTAACATGATTTACACTTTTGTTGAATCTCATGTATATTTAAATTCTAACTTTTTTAACTTTTTATAGGTTTATAATCCACTTAATTATGCCCAAATGGCCAATTTTTACGTGATATAGCTTGGGGACCTGATGCTAAAGTCAGAAATTTTTCTAAGTACTCTGTCAATGTGTACAGATTTCATACAGAAGAGTTCTCTAAGGGCAAGAAAACCAACAATAGTGGGGTTTGGGTGAAAGGTGATGGCGGTGTTGATTATTATGGTGTGCTTCATGAGATTTTAGAACTCGATTATCATGTTGCTTGGCCAAAGAAAAATTGGTTCTCTTTCGGTGTAAGTGGTATGATCCTATGCCTAGGTTAGGTACAAAGGTGCACCCTCAGTACAAAATAGTTGAAATTAAGCGTACAAGGGAGTATGGACTCTATGATCCATTTGTCAGTGCACAAAATGTGAAACAAGTATATTACGCTCCTTATCCTTCGTGAAAGAATAAATTTGCATGGCGGGTAGTTATAAAAACAAAGCCCGTGGGTAGAGTTGTAGTGGAGAATCCATTAAATATAGTGTATCAGAATGACATTTCAAGTGTTGAAGAAAGGGTAGATGATGAATTAACAGGTGAGTTGCAGCATAACGAAGGCCTATATGAAGAATTTGATCCTTCTGAACTTACATTGAATGTTCATGATTATGGAGAAGGAACATCTGCGGCAAAGGACGAGGAAGATCCAACTGATGATAATGAAATAAGCGAGGAAGAGTTACTTGATGAAAATGAAACAAGTGATGAGGAAGAATCGCTGAATGAATATGAAACAAGTGATGAGGAAGAATTGATGAATGACTATGAAACAAGTGACGAGGATTGAGTTGTTATTAATAGTAGTAATATGTTGTAACAAGGTCTTGAGTTGTATTTTAGCTGCTGCTTTTTGCTATTTTTCTTGACAATATAGTGTCTTTTCTTTGTTAACATTTGTAGTGCCAGTAACTATGCAATATGATTTGCTTGTCTTGTTGCATTTTCTTATTACACTGCACTCATCTGTATGCTTGTTCTATCTACATCATATGGAATCAGACTGCTTCCTCCTTCTGTACAGGGTGAAAATGACTTACTTGAAACTATCATTTGTGCTAGACTTTTCTGTATCTATACTATATCACTACAGTGGGATCCAACCCTACCATTTGTTTTTTGAGTAGAAGTTGAATAGACAAACCTTAATCATTCCTGTTTCTGTACCACAACCTTATATACAGCTAATGAGTTCATAGCCTTGTTTTTTGTTTAATCTAAGAAACATATCTGGGCAGCATAGCACAGACTAACTCCATTTTGTGATTTTTTTTTTGCAGGTGGTTAATAAAGAAAATCAATGGCATCAAAAGGTCATGGTAATGGACGACGCAAGAAAGGTAAGAAAGGACCTGATAATCTTCCTGCAGGTCAATATACAACACCATCACCAACACCTATTACCACAACTATTCAATCAGCTATTATAAATATTATTCCTCCTCCAAGGGCAACTATTTCACTACCAAATGTATTTTTTATGCCCCCGCCGCCCCACCAGTTCCAGCCCTCTTCTCCCCATAATAATCTACATAGTAGGTCTTTATGTGTACTTCAAAATCATCCACACCTAGCCTTTCTGGATTGAGAATTGAAGGTCCCAGCACATCAACATCGCCTTCCATTGATAGTGCTACAGTGTCTAATGCTACAACATCTTCTTCCTAGATTTTAAAATTTAAAGAGGTAGTAGAATATGACGGCAACGGGAGGCTAATTATCGCCCCTGATGGTAATGGGTAAGTAAATCTTATGTTTTTCCATAATTTTTACAAATTTCAAATGCTAAGATAATTTAATATAATTTATTGCAGGTTCATCCCGCATATAGAGGCAGACATATGGTTATAAAAGAAATTAAACCATTTTACATGGAGCAATGGGGTAGTTGGAACGAGATTCGACTCAACATCAGAGTGCTTATGTGGAATCAGTTTGTGGTATAATCAAAATCAAAGATTTTACCATTTCAGTATGCTATCAAAGATGAATTTACAACTATTAAACTATTTTACATACAAAGTGTGCTTGGAATTCTTGTAATAATAATGAAATACAACACATTTTCAAGTTCAAAGCACCTCAACGGATCAAAGAACACTTGTATGAGGCCCGGAAGAACTTGGAAAAACCTGGTTGGCTGAATGCTAATGTGTGGGTTCAATTTTTGAAAAGAGGAGATACTCCTAAATATAGGACAAAGAGGGAACGGGCAAAGGCAAATAGAGCATCTCAAATGGGTGGATCGTTACACACTAGAGGTTCCATGAGTTTCGCTACCCACCGACGAAGACTGGTAATATTAGCTTAAATTTTTTATTTGTTCAGTTTAGTTCAATGTTCTAAAACATGATATAGTGAATCCATGTGGGGCTCTTTCGATTCACTATTGTTGTTATCCTCTTGTTGTTGTTCATCTTGAAGTCTAGTGATGCCGTGTGTGGCCTATTTTGATTCACTAGCATTGTTGACATCTTGTTGCTCTTGTTGTTGTTCATCTTAAAGTCTAGTAAAGCCATATGTGGCCTATTTCGATTCACTAGCATTGTTGACATCTTATTGCTCTTGTTGTTGTTCATCTTGAAGTCTAGTGAAGCCGTGTGTAGCCTATTTCAATTCACTAGCATTCTTGACATCCTGTTGCTCTTGTTGTTACTTATTTCTTTTATTGTGAACTTGATCTTGTATCACACTGCCTGATGGTTTTAGAAAGATCCATTGTCTGCATCCAACCTCTATCCTCTATACTCAACATACTCTATGACCTTACTCTCCCTAGGTGTAAATAGATATATAGAGGAGGCGTAGAAAGAATTAAACTCCCTAACCAACGGATGGCTGTAAGAAGCCTGGGGTCTAGCCAACCACTTCAACTGTAATAAATCAATTGAGTCCTGCAGGTCTGGTACCCCTGCTAGCCCTGATAAGTCTATCTTTCTTTTAGGCTGACCCATCTCTATAATGAATCTATCCTGGTAAAAAAAGCACTATAATTTTGTACAAACTAATTTTGTCTTTAATCACAGCACCATACCTCCCATTCTTTTGCCTTCGCACTCTAATTAAGCTTATCTTGCCTTTAGGATTGCAGCTTATACTAGAATTACATTCAACAGATTATTCTGTTCCATCAACACTAGCCTTCAGACATGGGGTTTCTTTAGAAGATTTGTGTTCTTTCCCTGACATACTGTTCTTGTGAACCTCAAAAAAATGTGTTGTTTCATACAAGTTGATTCTAGTCACACTAGCGATATCTAAGGTCGGACATAATTTCAAACAGGGACCAAATATGGTAGCAGCAATTTGATATCCCTCATAACCTTCAGAGTTATTGTCTTACCAAACAAAAAGTTGGAAATTACATGTGACATGTTCATCTGAGAAGGATCAAATGAATAACCTGCTGAATGAGCCGATATGACGAGGTTTCCAGGAACCTGAACAGTACATAACATAAACTGATATATTAGTTTGTCGAATAATTTAAGATTAGCAAGATAATAACGCATCAGCACTTCAACAATCTTAATGCCCAGACATTTATGTCAAACAGCTGAAACCACATCATATCTTTCATAATCTATATCTAAGCATCATCATGTCCTTTACTCAGTACTAACACACCAGAATAATTGTTTAAACAAACAAATGTCCATTTATTCTTTACCAACTCCCATCAATAACTTGTCTGCCTTCTTAACACGTACAAAACCTTCTATTCGACATCCTCCAGTTACAGGAGCAGGTCTTTTCAGGCCAGTTACCATCTTGGTAAACAAATTATCCGAAGTATTCATCTGAGACTCCAACTTGATAGGAGCTATCAAATCTTCCATCATCTACAGAAAAATAAATATCTGTGTCATCTCAATGGCATGATAAAAATGATATCAAATGCCACACAACTGCCCAATGGCATAGCACTGTGAAGAATTAGTTCAAAAGGTTATGCCCAGTGATTGAAAAAAGGAAGTATGATGTGGACCAGCTCTGTTTTCTTTCTCAATCTTAACTATCCTTAAGTTCTCCTCTTTTCATACTTCCTTCTGTTCCTTATCCAATCCCAACTATGTTCTCACCTTGACAAGGCTATACATATCACGATCGCCATAGTATGACTCATGATCATGGTGTCCATGATCGTCTCTGAACGACAATCACAGTAAACAACAAATACATTATAAGAACCATGTAAATAAGATTTGGCCTAAAAAATGAATTCATTAACTTCCAAGTAAATGGGCCAATTATCAAAATTAAGTGAAGTTAGCAAACATTAACCTATTCACTTCCATTTTTAGTTTTTATCTCCACTATCCTAACACTGGGTAATGTGCAGCACTAATTATTCAGAAAGGAGAGTGCTGAAAGCAACTTCAGCAGGGGTTACTGTGCTTATAACTCATAGCATAAGTTATATATAACCTTCAACAAAGTTATCATGCTCAATGTTCAGCATGAAAAGTAGAAATAAATAAAGATTAAAGAAAAAAGATGAAAGATATAATGATAAAGAGAGGACTTGTGTGAGCTTTGAATTATTTACCTGGAGGACTAAGGACCAATTCTCATTAAAAGTATTTTTCCCATATTTTTTAATGGGGCACCCATGTTTTAAAAATCCTAATCGTTGTTGGGGTCCAACCAATCAATATAACTCTAAGGATTGTGACTACATTGTGCTAGTACTATAGCTAGAATGTATTTTAAACAGGGCCTAATTTCATCTAAGGATTGCATAAAATGTGTAGCATATAATATAGGTTTTTCCATACTTTGATTATTATTCATATTTCATATTTGTTTGTATTATATTCATGAACTCCCGGACTTGTCTTCATACCTGCATTATCTCTTTTTCTAAAATTTTGTAGGAATATGAAAATGAGGGAAAAGAGTGCCCTTTTATTGATGTCTACGAAGAGACGCATAGGAAGAAAAACAAGGACGGTAAAAGAGGAGATTGGGTCAAAACGCGTGCTAAGAATGCATATGTAAGATAATAACTTTTCCATACATTGTTTTATTATTACTCAACTTTGCTTATTTACATACTGACAAATAATTTTTCTTTCAGGAAGAATTTCAAAAAAGCATAGAAGAGTGGCGTCAAACCCAACCTACTTCAGAGGATGGTACCATGGTTCAACCATCACCTGCAGAACTGAATAATATGTGGACAACTGCGGTAGGTGATCCAAAGAAAGGTAGAACCTACGGGACAGGGGATCTCCAATCCTCAAGTAGTCCTTCGTTGTTTCTCAGTTCCTTTTCTACTTTGCAAACTATGGAAGAAATGGAAGCGATGAAAAAGCAAATTGTGGAATTGATGCAGAAATGTGCAGCTAATGATGCTAAGTTTGCTAAATTTGATAAATTGGAGGAGTTGGTTAAGAAGCACATGCTGCAAGTATTTCATGATGAGGAAGATAATGAATATGATGATAATTAGAATGTAGTTATTGTTCTTATTTTTGGTTGTGACATTTAGATATTTAAACTATTTGATTTGATGTTTGTTTTGAACGATTTAAAGTGGTTGTATTTATAAATTTTTATCGTGTTTGATCTTGTTGTGAAAAATACATTAGTTATGTCATTTATAATCTGAAAGCAGTGTAAGCTAATGTCATATAATAATTATTAAATAAATATTTATTAAATAATTATTTACTAATTTTTCGACTACAATGGTCGAAATAATAATAGTTATTAATTAATTATTTATTAAATTTCCGACTATAGTGGTCAGAATAATTATAATTATTTATTAAATTTTCGACTACAGTAGTTGAAATAATTATAATTATTAAATATTTATTTATTAAATTTTTGACTATAATAGTCGAAATAATTATAATTTTTAAATATTTATTTATTAACTATCCAACTATAGTAGTCAGAACAATTATAATTATTAAATAATTATTTATTAATTTTTCGACTATAGTAGTCAGAATAATTAAAATTATTAAATAATTATTTATTAAATTTTTGACAACTATAGTCGAAATATTTATAATTTTTAAATAATTATTTATTAAATTTCTGACTATAGTAGTCGAAATATTTATAATTATTAAATAAATATTTATTAAATATCCGACTACGTTTCCGACTAAAGTAGTCAAAAATTTTCGACTACAGTAGTCGGAAATATGTTTTCGACAAGCTATATTCCGACTACCTTCAAGCAGTCGGAAAGTAGTCGGAACTACCTTAATTTCCGACCACTTTCCGACTACACTGGTCGTCAAAAATTTAATATTTTCTAGCAGTGTATATGCCTTACTCTGTTTTCAAATCGTATTTCCTCCAAAAAAAAAAAGCAGCAACTATGGAATGTTTACTCTTGAAGTATTGGAAATGATCATTGAACTCGTTGATACAAATGAATTGACGATATCAAAGAATACATCAAGGTAGTCTCTTTAATGGTAAGTTTTTTTTGAAGGTTTTCAACGAGGTGTCGCATGCATAGACACTAATGAGCATGCTCATAGACTTTGACAATTTCATTAGATATGCTCTTATGTCTATCAGAGATAATGCACAACTCCAGATCATCAGCTACTATCAGTTGTAGCTTCTTAAAGAAGAATTTCCACAATACATCACTTTTATTGACACCACATAATATGCAATTTGATATATGTGCTTCTAGATGTATTATGTGATGATATTCAATAACACACCCTTGTACTTGTCAGATAAATATGTGTTATCGACGAAAATGACGTTTCTCATGTGAGAGTATCCTCAAACTGAAGGTCCGGAAGCTAGAAAAAATTTAAAACTCTTCTCGTCATTAACTATAATTGCATTGATGGAACCCGACTTTACCGAGTTAACCATGTAGGTATAAGTTGGTAGGATAACATACTCGTATTTTGATACCCCAGATTACATTTTTGTAATTACACCGCCCTTCCAACACTTCTAATAGCTCGGACTACAATGCAACTCCCCAAAAATAATTCTCTCAATTTCTTTTGGAGTTGATCCTTTGTCATTGACATATTCATCCAACATAACTGAAGCAATTAAATCTACTGAGGCTTACCGTGGCTACCATAATATGTTTGATCCCAGACATGTGAAAAACAACATATTTGTAAATGCCAAACCTAGTCGAAGTACCCACTTACTAGCTCACAACATCCATCCATAATATAATACTTGCACAACTCTTTACGGATTTAAAACAAAATGACTTTTTCATCTAAGCTTTGTTTGATAAAAATCTCAATCGTCGCTTTCTTTCAAATGTTTTTCAAATATGAAAATTAGTTCCATCACTAAAATTGTGGTTGAATTGTGATTCACTTTGTTGCCTGATCTTGGGTGTATTTATGCACTTTAGTATTGTTATCCTAGCTTATTTAGCCTTCTTTAGAGGGAAATTCGTATGATTTATGCGCTATATAATGATATATATAAAAATTTAAGTGTTTAAGTGTGTGATTAGAATGTTAAGATGAATTTTAAACAAGTTTGTACTTAAATGGACCACTTAGAGTTCAATCGAGGAAACTAGTGTTACTAGCTTGAGCTAGGTGCTTGTCTAGTTGGTTTTGATTGATTCTAAGGTGTGTAATACATTCCAAATGGTTTTATTGAGTAATTATGTGTGAAACAACTTGTTTATACTGTGCAAGTGTCTATTGAATCAAGCCAAGAGATGAAATTATAAGGTAAAGATCAATGTGGGCAAGCCTAATCTTCGCTCGTGTTTCTAGTTCATCATTCTTGTTATTGTGTTGTCTTGAGCTCTAATCCGTGGTGTATGATGTTGTAGGAATCTTGGAGAGTTTATTTTGAGTATATATTAATGATACAGAAGCTCGAAATTGAAGATAAAGAACACCACAAGGCATGGAATTAAAGGAAAAGGGCATGAGACATAGTTGGATATCAATTGGCAAATTCCAGTGTGTCATCGAGATGGCAGCGTGTCGCGAACCCACTCCTCATTTCCAGATCTTGTGTCGCGACCTTCATTTCCTATTTTTCAAGCTTGTGGCGTGACCTCATCCCCTAGTTTCTTTCCAACGCGACGCAAGGCCCATTCCCTATACGGCCAACTTTGCACTACTATAAATACAACCCTTTGCACGTTGTGTACTCACTCTTGGACGTATTGGATATTGAGAGGAGGCTGCTCAACACTTTATTTAGGTTTTATTTCTCTTAAACTTAGATTTTTTAATGTATTATACCATTTATTCATCCATGATGATTACGATTATGTCGATTAGTGGCTAAACGCCCTCTTTCCGGGGTTGAGACCAAGAACATGTTTACTATCATTATGAATTGAATTTGTTTGGATTGTTTATCATATTTGGTTGTTTTTTCATCCTTGTTTTAACTATTTTAAGGATTGCGCACCCTTAGAATACATATATTGTCGACCTTATGATCTTGAGAGGGGGAATAGGAAGATAAAACACAATGATGAATAGAGTAGGGTCCTTATTCTTTTATGAAATAAGAAATTTGAATCAGCATCTAGGACAGGGATATACCAAGAAGCCTTGATTGGTTCATATGTAGGATGATATCTTTAAACACTTAATTGGCTTATTACATCCCCGCTCAATGATGTAGTTGTAATGTCCAAGTTAGGTAGACGATTAGAGGTCGGGGGACCATAATCATGCGATAAACCCTAGGAATCAACAACCAAGATAAGCAATCCAACGAATAAAGTTCAATAGCGTAGTATGATTGTTCATAGTGATTTAAGCCCGGGCTTTCATCCATTGATTGTCTTAAGTCTTTACTTTATGCACTGTTTACTTTATCTTTAGTTTACAAATCACAAACTCGTTTTGGTTACATTGCATCAATTTAAATCTCAATTGTTAAACTAGAATTGGATAGTTGTGTAAGACAAGTCTCTGAGGGATCGATATTCGGCTTTATTTAAGGCTATTATATTACTTGGTGAGGCCACTACACTTGTGTGTTCACTTGGGAGCAACACTGCCCAACACAATCATCATGCTCCACTTGAAGGTTTATCCATATTCATTTGATCATGATCATCAGTGTCGTAATTCTGAAATATATCCTCATCAACTGATGGTTGAGTATAGTCTGGAGGTTGGGTGGGTCAAATGGTGTTGTTTAACCTTTATCTTCTTCATCATCATCATGTCTCTCAACTATTTTTATCCTCAAAATTTGTTTAGAACCATCAGGGGCAACATCAAACATGTACAACCCCGCTTGCCTAACATTTGTTATGAAAGATAGATGGATTTTTCATTTAGCATTAATCAAATAATTGATGATCAAGTTGATAAACTCACAATTTAATTCCTCTCTTTCAATTATGATCTCAACCATGTCGTCATACATATTATTGCAATGCAGTGCAATTAGCACTATCACCTTAGTAAGAAACTTTCACTTTGAACACTTTGAAGTCTCCTCTCATTCACCATCATAATCACCGCCTACTACAATATATTCATCAATTTACATAATAAATTAATAATGGTCGAGGCTATTGTTCATTACTTGATAATTGTAATTCACGCAAAAGAAAAAAAACACAGGGATGGATCTCTTAAAATATCAACTATGCTAATGAAATGGTAAAATAAACCATCAAAATATCACAAAAAATGATCAAAAAGATGTTGCCAAAAAAATGAGCTTCTTCTACAACGGATAAAAAATTTTAAGTTGCTACAACAATGGAAGACTACAATGGTAGATCTTAAGGAGGCTTTTATCGTGTGGAGTAATTTTTCAGTGAAAAGCTTATCATTTTGGCCAAAAGTCGACCTGGACATCAGAGAATCTATGTCATGACCCAAAAAATTATGTATGATGGCACTTATCGCAGAACCCTTGACAAGTAAGTCAATCACCCAAACTGATATGCAAAAGAAAATCACAACACAAATTCCAAGGCAATAACTAAATGAGACATACAATGGTTGGATGAACCAATAATTAATCTTAGTTTCTTACATTACTACATGTGTATTACTTCGTAAAATCTATGTTTTCCATACTCAGATGGATTATTGGTGCTTCTTTAACCTTTGTATGCACCTACCGACCCTCAACGCTTTCAGGAAAGACCCACGAGGGTTCGTAATCTGTATATTATCTCAATACTCAATCACAATCTCAATATACATATCACATCTCTGACTCATGAGCTACGGCAGAGGATTTTGTAAAAATGTCTTAGTATTGTCAAAAATTAGTATTTCGACAATGATACTAATATCTCATGAATATATGTATGACATGAGGATGTAATTCTCACTACCAAACCAGCATGAAGATCTCAAAATCCACTCAATAATGTAAACGTGAGTCTACAATCCACTCAATATATCCATCAACCATGATTACTTATAAGCAATATACCATTAGAGTGAAAAATTCAAGTAAAACATCAATAATATCACACTAACCCTAACTTAGGTATTACTATCATGAAAAAAGCAACCAAATGCATACACAAGTCCAATGATATCAGATAAGGCCCCCACATGGGCCATACGCAATAAATATCATCTCAAACTAACAACAATAACAATATAAGCCCCCACACAGGCACACAACAGTTATAATATTATTTTCACCATTTTTATCCATATCCATAGCATGATTTTATATAAATATTAATTATCCAACACAGTTTGAAGAACGTTAAGCTATAACCTACCTGGTGATGTAAAAATTTATGCCTAAAACCCTTCACTTGGAGTTTTTCCCCTCTAAAAAATAGCTTTAGAATCAACTAAATCATAAAAATATAGAATCTACGTGTCAAAAGAAAACGATATCTATATTTCTCAAATCGAGGTCAAGATGGAACTCCAAGAAGGGTTTGAAAAAAGGGTAAAATCTGAATTTTTAGCTCAGGTACCACTAAAGTGATTACCGCTAAATCAGTCCCATGACCGCTAATGCGGTTGCACCATATAATTGTGTCAGCAACTTTGCTAAAAATGTAAAGTTGTGTATCAAGCCCTCGGAATTCGTTCGAAAGTTCATGAAGGAAAACGAAATATAGTACTAGACTAAATTTGATGATCCGAACTCAATGGCGACATCAAATGTTATAAAAGAGGTTGTTTTCATAAAATTAGCCCTTGAAACTCAATTGTATAATTTTTTGAATCGAGGGTCAAAATGAGTTCCAAAAGCCATAAAATTAAACCAACCATGCTACTAAGTACTAACCTAACATCAATATCTCAAATTTGTTGCCGCAGTTTGTTTTGCCTCTGATGCATAGAACAACAAATATTGACCGAAGCCAACTATGACCTCTTTTTTATCTTCTAAAAATCGCAAACTCGCATAAATCATGTTGACTCATATTAAGAATCATGTCAACCATATCCAAACCCCAGAAACATCATGTAGCAACTATGGAGAGGGGTAAAATAGTTAAAATACATAAAAAGAGAATTCACAGAATAAAGCCTTAGAATCGACCTGTACGAAAAGGTTTTGGAGGGAAAGATGATTTTTCTGATTTTTTTTAAAATTCTTAATAGGGACATATTATATTTAAAAAGGACATAAAGTCATCATTGAAGTTATCCTAAATTTATTAAAAGACACTTTAACGCGTCCTAATACCCCCCTCAACTAATTTATAATGGTACTTTTACATTATTTTTGGACCAACCCAAATTTTTATAAAGTTGGTGTTAATCACACACCACTTATTACTTAACATGTGCTAAATTAATTTAAAATATTTTTTTCATTTTAAATATTTCTTTTTTTCATTTCCTTCTTCTTTATTTTTCTCTTTCTACTTTTGACCACAATCCCCCCCCCCCTCCCCAAATTCTTCTGTCTTCTTCTTCTTCTTCTTCAGCCAACCCCTTTTTTTCATGTTTCTAATTTCTTCCATTATTTCACTAGGTAACTTGATCGTACTTCGCGCGATCATAAAATAATTATTAAATTTATGAAATATCTTTAATATTACTTGAACACTAAAAGTAATGGAACGTAAATTTTTTTAAGAACTAAAAATTATTAAAATATATTTTTATCTTGAGCAGGGGATCCTGAAAAAACCTATTTACCTCATCTCTACATTCTGCTCTCTCCAAATCTAACTTTGTCAGAATACATTAAATATGATGTTGTACTCTAACTTTAATCCTAGTTATACACAAAATTGCATGATACATAACATATAACCACCAACAAATAGAAATTATAAGAACCCATCTCCTTTTTTTTCTACTAGCAAGAAAATACAAAAGTAAATTGCCAAGTGATTATTATTATAACTTTTAAGAAAATTGAAACAGAATAAAAAACATTGTCCATCAATGGTTGAGTGTTGTCATGTTCTATTGCTCTCTAAAATTAATGTCCCTCTCTTCTTATGCACCTCGTTCAATTTGGTCATCACATTTTTCTCATTTCACCCTTCGATCGTTCTTCTTGATAGTGTATGTTTTTGTTTGATATGATGAATATAATGAAGAGGCAAAGTAAACCAGAAAATATTTTGTTATGCTGATAAATCTTGCTTTATGATTTCTGTTACCAATAAATTTTGCTTCATAATTTTTATTTCTAATTTATAGGTTACTAAGCCTTATTATTGATATTTGTGATAGTTATAGTGATTAATGTAATCAATTTATAATTGATATAGAATTTAAATATTCAAAAATTAATGGCCAATTAAATGCACAAATGAAAGAAAAAATGCAATGAAATAAAAAGATGATAAAAAAAGAGATAGAAAGATAAATAGATTTGTTGGCTTTAGAGACATCCCACGTCGCCTTTGCTAGATCACGAGTCACGAGCACCATTAACTTAGACACTAATCCACCTCTTGTACCAGGTATATTTGCTAACATCATTGTTGTTGGCATTGTAATTTACAACACCGCCTTTACAATCAACATTATAATCTTGCTAATTGAGCATGATTCGCAGCATCAATTTGACTCTCAAGACTACTGGCATTCTGCATTCCTTCCACTTCTTGGGAGTCGAAGCTAGAATCAGTTTTGTTTACGGAGATGTTATGTTTTTGAATGTTAACCTTTAATGTAGGATGCATATCCTTAATTATTTCTTCCTCATGTTTAGTGATTCCATTTCCACATCTCTCTTTGTACCCAGATCAATGGTTACTAGCAAGAACTAACAAGGAAAAACATATAATCAATCTACCGATTTTCTTTATTGGTTAGGTAAGAGGAAAAATCAAGAAGATATGGCTCTGCGTGAATGATGATGCTAACTTATGTTTTTCAAGTGCCATGTGATCTTTGCAGGTTTCTATGCAAAATAATGAGCAGAAAATAGTCAGATGTCGCAGAGTCTTAGATCGTATAATTATTTAATATTTTGGTGAATGTAAGAATTGAGTGAGTTTACCAAACTTTAATGAGATACAATACTATTGATAAAAAAAAAGGCATCAGGTCCATTTCTAACAATTGTTACATATTTTCGACGTAAACTGTTTTGACTACCACATACATTGGCACATACACGACTATCTATTCCATTGATATGTAATACTGATAGGAGTAGTTATTCAGTTAGTTAGTTAGTTAGTTAGCTGACTGATGAGTCAGCTGTATAAGTGGTTGAAGGTTGTTAGAGGTTGTTAGATAATGATTAGTTAGTTACAATGAGCTGTCAAATAGAATATTCTAAAAGGAGGTGGTTATTAGATATTTTGTATCCTTTTCACAGCCTATATAAGGCACAACATCTCATAAATCTTAGAGGGTAACACAAGTTTAAGAAGCAGTTATAATTTTTGATTCTCCTCCTCCTCTTAGCTCTATCAATGGAGTCTTAGCAAGTATTTTCACATAGTATCAGAGCCAGGTTCACCTAGTTCATTATTTTCGATGTTGGATCCCCCGTCTTATATTATCCACGCTTTAGATGTCCAGTCCTGGGTGTGCGGGGGGTGTTGGAGTCCCACATCAATGGGTTAAGGGGTCTTTGGTCTCCTTATATGATCTTGGGCAATCCTCTTCTCGTGAGCTAGCTATTAAGATTGACTTAGGACCAAGGTCCATTTCTTAATTATGGTTCCATTTCTTTATTATGGTATCAGATCCAGGTTCAACACTAAGTGTGTTTTTCGATCACATTTCACTAAGTTTTCTGCACATTTTTGGATCTTTGTCTTCAGTTCTTTTTTCATAATCTAGATCTATATTACAGTTACATTCTATCAATCATGGGGCCTAAAATTGATCAAAGTGATCCACTTTTCATTGGTGCATCTAATAGTTCCAGTGTTGTACTAGTTCTAATCAAGTTAACTGGTTCAGAAAATTATAGTCTATGGAGTCGATCGATGCGTATTGCTCTCTTAGAGAAGAGGAAGTTTGGATTTGTCACTGGAACCTGCAACAAGGAGTCGTATCGAGAAGAGCTTCATGAGCAGTGGGAAACATGTAATGTAATTGTGCTTTCCTGGATCATGAACACTGTAAGTGAGAGTCTGCTATTTGGCATTATTTATGCCACGAGTGCTTGTGCAATTTAGGAGAATTTGAAGAAAAGGTATGGCAAGGTGAATCGTATGCGTATATACCAATTGCATCATAAAATTAATATGCACTCTCAAGGTACAGATTCAGTCTCAACCTATTTTACCAAGTTAAACAGTTTATGGAGTGAGTATGATGTACTAGTACCAAATTCTAGTTGCGATTGCCCTAGGTCCGAAGAGTACTCAGATCATATGTGTCAACTTAGACTTTTACAGTTTTTAAGTGCCTTAAATGAGTCCTATGATCAAACTAGAAGACAGATATTGCTCAAAGGAGTGACTCCTACTCTTAACCAAGCTTATGTTATGCTTATAGAGGATGCAATCCAACATTTAGCTTGTATGCCGACTGTGCATGATAGATCAGAGCCACTTGCTATGCAAGTGAATCGAAACTATGGTTTTGGACAAAGCAGCACTAACTATAAAGGCAGAAAATGTGATTATTACCATCTCTTAGGTCATACCAAGGAAACTTGTTACAATTTGGTAGGGTATCCAAATGACTGGAAGAACAAGAAGAAACAAGGCTACAATTCTAACTTCAGATCACAAAATATTGGTAGTAACAGTTTCTCTACATGTAATAGGGGTAAAAATTTTGCCAACATTGACAACAAGTCTTCTCAGGCTTCAACTATGGTAATTGGTCAAGTTGATGCTGCTAGTTCTAGTCATGAAGTGACTTGTGCTCCACTGGCCAAGCCTCACACATTCACTGAGGAGGAGTACACTCAGATTATGACCATGTTGAGCAAAGACACAAAAGATATGAAATAAGTAAATATGACAGGTATTACTACTTGTTTCTTGTCCAAAGCATGTCCTGACAGTTGGATTGTAGACTCAGGTGCTACTCATCATGTGTCTGCACATAGACACCTATTCAAAAAAGGTACCAGATTAGATTCTAAATATTTGGACAAGTTGCACCTTCCAACAGGTGATGAAGTGATAATCTCACATACTAGAGAAGCCCATATTTTTGCAGATGATGTGATCAAAGATGTTCTACTTGTTCCAGACTTCAAAATCAATTTGTTGTCTGTTTCTAAGATAACCAAGGAACTTTCATATTTTGTATCCTTTTATCCTGATTTTTGTATCTTTCAGGACCTCTTCAATGGCAAGGTGAAGGGATTAGTAGACAAGAGGGTGGACTGTATGTTCTTAAAGGTGGTTGGACAGGAGATACTAATCAGTGATCAAAAACCAGTAGATTCATTGCAGAAGTCTCAACGTCTAGTTACAGCTTATGGCACCAGAGACTTGGACACTCTGTTGCTCAGGTTCTCAAATGTTTAGATATTCTGAAGAATCCTAGAAATGTAAATATGTTGAATAAATGTTCTGTGTGTCCACTAGCTAAACAGACAAGATTGTCATTCCCTATAAGTACTACTAGATGCTTTACATGTTTTGAACTTGTACACATGGATTTATGGGGTCCATATAGAATTTCTACTTTTGACAACAAATACTATTTCTTGACTATGGTAGATGACCATAGTAGATACACTTGGGTGCACCTGTTGCAGTTAAAGTCTGAGGCCATAGTGGCCATTAAGACATTCATTTCCATGATTAAAACCCAGTTTGGCATAATGGTGAAAACCATTAGATTTGATAATGGCACTGAATTTATCAACTCTCAATGTAAGACATTATTCCAGTCCCTGGGTATACTATATCAGACCAACTGTCCTCACACTCTTCAACAAAATGGACTTATGGAGAGGAAGCACAAACACATATTAAACATAGCTAAAGCACTCAAGTTTCAGTCTCACTTGGCCATTAACTATTGGGGACTATGTGTAAAGGCTGCAATATATCTAATAAATAGGTTACCATCTTCTATTCTAAGTGGTAAGAGCCCATTTCAGTTGATATTTTCCAAGGATCCCAAGTTGTCACATCTCAGGGTATTTGGATGCTTATGTTATGTCACTATCCTCCCAAGAGGTGATAAGTTCACAAAAAGGGCTAAACCTGCAGTCTTGGTGGGATATTCAGAGTCTCAGAAGGGATATTTACTGCTGGATATCACCTCAAAGAAACTATTAGTCAGTAGAGATGTTGTGTTTCATGAAGATACATTTCCTTTTGCTCCTTTACCAGTACAAAATACACAAGCTTCCTTATCTGAAGAAGATATCACTGAATTCTTGATCCCTACAGATGAAGAAATATTTCATGAAACGACCACTGAGAGTGTTACTGAAGAAGCTCCAATTGAAGGGGATGGAATTTCTGATGCTGCAGTACCTGGTACAGCTTCCCCTGGCACCAACCATGAAGAAACATGTCAAGACGAATGTTCCCTGTATCAACCCTATTCCAGTAGACCAACAAGAACAAGAAGACCACCAGTGTGGATGCATGATTATGTTGATACTTCCAGAAACCAGAGATGCAAACATCCATTAGCCAACAGCTTGTCTTTCAAAAATCTGATTCCTACTTATCTGTGCTATTTAACTAAATTATCCACTTTGACTGAGCCTCAGCACTATAAACAAGCTATAAAAGATAAGAGGTGGGTGGAAGCTATGAAGTCAGAGATTCAGGCTTTGAAAGCTAACAACACATGGATTATTGTTGATCTACCTAAAGAAAAGAATACTGTTGGTTCCAAGTGGATATACAAAATAAAATACCTTACAAATGGTGAAGTGGAGAGGTTCAAAGCAAGGTTAGTGGACAAAGGATATAGCCAACAAGAAGGGTTAGATTATCATGAAACCTTCTCACCAGTGGCTAAGATGGTTACAATTAGATGTGTGATTGCAGTAGCTGCATCTAAAGGTTGGAATCTTCATCAAATAGATGTGCATAATGCATTCCTCCAAAGGGATCTTGAGGAGGAAGTCTACATGGAAATGCAAGAGGGATTTAAAAGACAGGGGGAGCACAAGGTGTGTAAGTTGATCAAATCTTTGTATGGTCTTAAGCAGGCCTTCAGGCAGTGGAATCTTAAGCTCACTCATGCCCTACTTGATGTTGATTTTACCCAGAGTGCACATGATTATTCCCTATTCACTCTGTATCAAGGTAATGATACTGTTATAGTGCTTGTTTATGTTGATGATTTGCTAATCGTTGGAAGCAGTGCATCATTGATCAATGCCACCAAAATTAAGTTGCATCAGCAGTTTAAGATGAAAGACTTAGGAGATCTCAAGTATTTTTTGGGGATTGAAGTTTTAAGACCAACATCAGGGATCATATTGAACCAAAGAAAGTACATTCTTAAGGTAATTGCTGACACAGGTCCTAGTGTTTCTAAGCCTGCTATTACGCTTTTGGAGTCTAATGCCAAGCTCACTTCCATTGAGTATGATCAAGCCACAGGTGCACAAGGTGATGAATTATTGTCTGACATTTCATCTTATCAAAGACTTGTTGGCAAGCTTATGTATGCCACTATTACAAGGCCAGACATTAACTTTGTTGTCCAGACTCTCAGCCAATTCATTCAACATCCCCAGAAGTTTCACTGGGAAGCAGCCATTAAGGTGGTCAGATACCTTAAAGGTTCTGTTGGTCAAGGGATCTGGTTAAAGGCTGAGCCTGCTACTACTCTGACTTGCTGGTGTGACTCAGATTGGGCTGTTTGTCCAAACACCAGAAGATCAGTTACTGATTATGCCATTCACTTTGACGATTCACTTATATCATGGAAATCCAAGATGCAACACACTGTGTCCAGGAGTTCTGCTGAAGCTAAGTACAGAAGCATAGCTTCAGTAGTTGTAGAACTCACTTAGCCGGTTGGATTGTTTCAGGAACTCAAGGTTCCTATCACCCTTCCCATTTTAGTTTATAATGACAGTAATTCAGCCATCCAATTGGCCAATAACCCTGTGTTTCATGAGAGAACCAAACATATTGAGATTGGCTGTCATTTCATCGAGGACAAGATAAAAAAATGGCTTGATTAAGGCTCTATATGTTCAGTCTAGTGATCAGCTTGCAGATCTGCTCACTAAGGGCCTGAGCCTTGCTCAACATACTCATTTACTTAGCAAGCTTGGTGTGCTGAACATTCTACACCCTGCAGCTTGAGGAGGAGTGTTTTGACTACCACATACACTGGCACATACACGACAACCTGTTCCATTGATAGGTAATACTGATAAGAGTAGTTATTCAGTTAGTTAGTTAGCCGACTGATGAGTCAGCTGTATAAGTGGTTGAAGGTTGTTAGAGGTTGTTAGATAATTATTAGTTAGTTACAATGAGCTGTCAAATAGAATGTTCTAGAAAGAAGTAGTTATTAGATATTTTGTATCCCTTTTACAGCCTATATAAGGCACAACATCTCACAAATCTCAGAGGGTAACACAAGTTTAAGAAGCAGTTATAATTTTTTATTCTTCTCCTCCTCTTAGCTTCATCAATGGAGTCTTAGCAAGCATTTTCACATAAACTTACAGCTGACGGACGAATGCCTCCAAGAGCGGTGTATAAAGAGAGTTTCCCTACTGGTATCCCCATTCCCTGTCAAGATGAATTACGATTGTCATTAATATGGCTATAGAAACCTAACAGAAATATGTGGCCAGACATGTTAAAACATACATTGGTGCGTAGAAAACTGAGAACATCAGTTAAACAGACAGATAATTAGCTTTCTATTATCCTTGGGAATCACCTATTTTAATTCCAAAAAGTGTTTGGTGAAGTTCATATAAAACATACCAGGCAACCTAGATCGCCAAGGCCCAATATTCGTTCTCTATCAGTTACAACAATAACTTGAATTTCTTCTCAGGCCAATTCTTTAATACCTCAAGAATTTTGCCTCTGCAAATGGCTATCGCATTTCAGATCTAAATGTAATAAGGAAACCCATGTACCACTAAATTTGAGAATTATCTGTTAGAATTCCAAACACATTCTTTTCTTTCAAGCTGATAAAAAGACCTTGAGGACGTTTGAAGATTCTACTTCTAGCATGCTTCACCTACTGTTGGAGTATAAACTATCGGGAGCAGCTCTTTTATGCTTTCCATAAGAAGCTTGTAGAATAGCCTCTCATTTCTCTCCTGCACCAGGATACATATGACAAGAATTTTTTGTATTATGATGCTAATAAAAATGGGCATAAAGACGTAGGAGGACTTGATCCAAGCAAGATCTGTTTGGTTAATGCTCAACATAATATATATTAACAGAGCAGACACTAATCACGAGCAACACACGGAGATATTAAAATCATTTGTGCTACTACCTGAAGATCCATCATGGCCATGTACCTTTGTAGTGGGTACATCATACAGAACATTCATCACTTTCTTAACATGATAGAAGAAGTGACACAAGTCTGCAGTTAAGCACAGAGAGCTTCCGTTTGGTCAGGAAGAGAAAGATTGGGAGAGTTATAATTAAGGATATGCAAGAAGTAACATGGACGACCTGAAGCTCCTGATCGACAACCACAGGAGAAAGAAGACCACTCAAATAGTGGGAATCCCTCTCTTTCTCACTGAAAGCTAGCCCTTTGTTCTAGTGTAGATCATGCAACAGTGAGTATCCGCTGCTCACCAAAGAAGAGAATCATTCTCATAATTCATACAAATGAAGAACACTTCTCACATTCACCAATGATGTCCATCTTTTTAACATCAAAAAGTTTAGGAGATTAACAAGCATTCCATTTTATTACAGCATTTATAGATGAGCTTAATTGGAAGGATGCAATTCGACTTCCCCCACCCCACATCCCGCAAGTGGCAGAGATAAGATTTTCACTAAGGGTTTCAAGATATGAAAAGTAAATATGAGAAAAGCCAAAAGGATTTAACATCTACCATGTATACATAAAAATATTTTTTTACAAAAAAGTACCATCATCAAGTGTCAATTGTTTTTAAAAAATAAAACAAACAAGAACCAACCAAGACAAAAAGAAAAATCATTCTTTACCAGATTGTAATACTTAATTTCAGAAAATCAACACAAATTTGAAACAAAAAAAGAAACAATTTTTGAACCTACCAATAGAGAAGGTCCAAGGGGTGATGGTTTGATCTTCACATCCCCAACACCACCAGTGACTGTAGATTTAGAATCTTTGTCTATTATTGCAACACTTTCCTTCATTTCCTTCAAATTATTCTCCATTAAAACACTTACATTCCTATCTGCACCTCTTCCATTTGATCTCACCACCACCATAGGGACTGACACCTTTTTCTTTGACTGGGTCAAACATTTTGAAATCCCACCGAACGAATTATTCTGCAAACAACAAAAACATTTTCAAGACTAATCTGGATGTTCCTCATTTTCTTCATAAATGTGGTCGGAAAATCGAAGAATAAAAGAAATTCATGTTCCCAACAACATGATCAAGAATTCAATAAAGGTCAGTCCGGTGTACCAAAGCTCCCACTATGCAGGGCACCGCAAGAGGGTTTTGTACACAGTCTTACTTGCATATGGTTAAGAGAGATTTAACAGAGAGACATGAAATGTAATTACCGTAAAGTGGTACCATTCAATGAGAACATTGTGATTGTGAGAAGAAAATGATGAAGGTTGTTCAATATAGTTGCTTCTTCTATTTCTCTTTCCTATATTGTGGAAAGTCTTGCTTGTTTTAATTGTTATTGTTTTGTAGACCAAAAAAAAGAGATCATTGCTTTGAAGTTGAATGACTAAAAATATTGCATTATCAGGTAAGAGTATGTGACATACTCAATGTCTAATACTTTATTATTTGTATCTATCTTAGCTTTAAACGGGACATACGAGACACTCCAGTTGGAAACATGCTTTAGGATTGTTAGTACATTCACTTTAGGTCTAGCTTTCTATGTGTCTCTTAGCCCTATTAGATATTTTTATTCCAGTAGAAAGAAAAGTTCTAGTACTTTTTACTGGCTTAGCTGTTATTGTTGTTGACAAACAAACGTAATAGAGAAAACTTACTGTTCGTAATAAATTTTCGTTTGGTGAAAATTAAGTGCAAACAAAAATGAAATAAACAAAAAGAATAATTTTATTTAAAGTAATTTTGCGGGTATAATTCCGTTATTTTCTCGATTCTTATCTCCTAAGCTTTTCCGTAATTCGAGGGTCTTTGTAGCGTAATTCTCAAACTTCCGGATGATTTGAGCCTCCCAGAAATTTGTTTGGATCTCCAAGAATTGTTTGACAACACTTCGTCTTATCGAGTTGACCTCCAGGCAGAACTCCGTTAGTCGATTCGTTAAAGAGTTGTGTAGTCAATGCAGAAGCTTCCTCTAATGCTTGCAGAATGTCCTCCTTTTTCTTTTCTTTTCTTTCTTAGAATGTTATGTTACCCCCTATTTATAGTTGTGGGGTAGGCCTTAGTTGCTTGTGATTGGACGAAACATGTCACTTTGACACTTGACACCTTTTGACTGGTTGTTGAATTTGAATGAGATTTTCACATCATTTGTACATATGTCGGCATCTCATTGGTTTTGGATTTGATTGGGATGCCACATCACTTGATGAGTTTGGGCTTCAAAGTGAGATGGGCCTTGATGAAGAATAAAATAGGCTTATTATTTTTTTTAGCCCAAAATAAGTTTAAACCCAAAACATAAGGCTCAAATTCAAATTTTATATGAATTTGATCCAATAAATTTTATGTGTCTACAGATGCCCCTTACTTCAAGGTTGGTCGACGTGTAGGCTTACCGAAACTTGGCAGCGAGACTTGAAGTAATCATGAATGTGTTTTCATTCTCATGATTTCAAAGGTATTTGTTTCTCCCAATGTTGATCATGCCAAATTGAAGCATTGTGCGCTTGGTACCGACACTTATCGCCAGATTAAAGTTTCACGTAGTTGGCATCAATCCGCATAGAACCTAGAAGCTTTATCCGGTCAACACTGTAGATGTGTTACATCTTCATTTTTTTGTGCAGGTTTATGCAAATGGTCTTGATGTCATACCAAAAAGGTCGACATGATTGATGTTGAACCATTTAGAGCACTACTTCCTTACTGCTTGATAAGAAAGTGACTTGAAATGATCTGATTTTATCCTTGACGACGCTAAAAGTTTTCTATTTTAGCTTCAGTAAGCATGTACTTGGTGTCATTCTTGCGATTTTGTGATGATGAAATTCTGAGTGTCTGCAGTCCATCGTTGCAAAGCAAGCATGTGGTGCATCTCATCCATGGGGCTCGGCGATAAAGAGGTTTCGAGTGAGAGCATCCTATTCTTTTCAAGGAGCACATACGTGGTGCCATCCAGCTTGATAATATTGACATAGAGAGTAGCCTTTTCTGACTTTAGTGAGCAAGTACTAGGCATACGTCCACAAAAATATTTATTCTACGATGGGAGAACAAAAATATGAGTTGTTTGATTCATAAAAATGGAATTCAATGTCCTATCTTATCAGCTTTGCGCAGCGTCACGATAAATTTCGTATTTTGATGTAGGAGTATCGAAATCAGGAGCCATTTTTTTTAGGAAACTAGACTCGTAGAGCTACGTCTTACGTGGGAATCGTAATCAGATTGCACCCAAATCGTCCTAGACATTGCCCCAAAACCGATCTTCTAATCTAGATTCGCTAGTTTCACCAGCTTTGTGCATCATCACGATAAATTCCATATCTTGACGTAGAAGTATCGGAATTAGGTTATATTTTTTGCATTGGAAAGTAGATTTGCAGAGCTACGTCTCATACAGAAACCATAATTAGATTGAATCTGAATCGTCCTAGATATTTCTCTAAAAACAGCCTTCTAATCTTGGTTCGCTGGTTATTTCAACTTTGCGCAGCGTCACGATAAATTTCATATCTTGACGTGAAAGTATCAGAATCAGGTTCCATTTTTTGCATTGGAAAGTAGACTCGCAAAGATACATCTCACGTGGAAACCACAATTAGGTTGCATCCGAATCATCCTAGATATTTCTCTAAAAACAGCCTTCTAATCTTGGTACGCTGGTCATTTCAGATTTTCGTAGCGTCATGATAAATTTCATATCTTGACGTGAAAGTATCGGAATAGATCTACATTAAGAATGAAATCCATCAACATATAACCTCTATATTTTCTCAGGTACTTTTTCAAAGTTGCAGCGTAAATCTTGTGATATTCTATTTCTCCTCAGATTTTGGATACTTTATGAATTTCATCATCAACTTCAAGTTTTGGGCCGCATCACTTTCATAATATGTTGAAGGCTAGACTAGAGCAATATTCAAAGTACCATAAGTCTTTTTCTTGTCTAGAAGACTTTATTGCTTGAGAGATAATGAAGAATCCTTTTGTTTTAAGACGGCATCTTCAAAGGACTCCAACTATGCATCCAAGCTTCATACTTTTCCTTCTTTTTTTTAGATTCGTTCATAGTTTAGACTCATGCAGGCCAGGAGTGACATGCAATTTAAGCTCGTGCCTTAAGGAGTGTTTTGACTTGCAGTTTAGGCTCATGCATCGAGGAGCGTCTTGACTTGTAGTTTAGGCTCGTGCATCAAAGAGCATTATGCAGTTTATGCTCGTGCCTTAAGGAGCGTTCTTGACTTATAGTTTAGGCTCGTGTATCAAGGAGCATCTTGACTTGCAGTTTAGGCTCGTGCATCAAGGAACATCATGCAGTTTATGCTCATGCCTTAAGGAGCGTTCTTGACTTGCAGTTTAGGCTCGTCTATCAAGGAGCATTTTGACTTATAGTTTAGGCTCGTGCATCAAGGAGCATTTTGACTTACAGTTTAGGCTCAAGGAGCATTTTGACTTACAGTTTAGGCTCGTGCATCAAGGAGCATTTTGACTTACAGTTTAGGATCATGCATCAAGGATCATTTTGACTTACAATTTAGGCTCGTGCATCAAGGAGCATTCTTGACTTGCAGTTTAAGCTCGTGCAGCAAGGAGCAGCTTGAGAAAGAATTCTTGTAATGTAGCTTTCCTCCCAACCCTTTGTAAGGGAGTATGGTTGCACTTTAGTTTGGTATTTATTGCCCCCATTGGTTGAAACAGATTTGCACTTGATCTTGTGTCGACTTTTGAAAGTTGGAGTTTAGAAGCCTTTTGACATTTTTTTCTTTTGTGAGCGATCAATGTCCAAGTATCACCCTTCTTGCAATTGGAGAAGTCATTTTTCATAGATTTTCTCATTGTTTTCTTCAAGGCTGGAACCCTAATTAGGTCAAATCTCCCAAATTGTAACATGATGATTTTTTTAACTTTTGGTGATTCCACAGAGCGCATGGCTTGTAGAGCTTTTGAAATTGAACCTTTCATATGGTACAGTTTGGCGCTAACATAATTTGCGTCAACTATATCGCCATCATCAATGATGATCTTTCCCTCTTTCATTAATGTCATGATCTTTTCCTTCAGGATGAAGCATTTGTGGTGTGATGACCAACAATGCGGTAAAATTTACAGTATTTAGGATCATCGACTTTTTTTTATTCTTCAGGTCGCTTTGACTTAGAAAGTTCAATGACTTCTTTGGCTAAAAACTCATCAAGAATTTCAGGAACATCAGAGTAAAAAAAAGAATATACCCTTTCTTGTAACTCTTTCAAAGTTGGTTGATTTTTTACCTCTCACATTTGTTGCTTTGGAGCTTCCTCTTTTAACTTTTGTCTTGTGGTGGCCTTTGTAAAACTCACAGTTTTCATCATATATTCCACAATTTGGTCTTTAAATGAGTCTTTGAATTTTGTGACTTCTTTCCTAGGATAAAAAATAGGTGGCGTCATTCTATGTCTTGCAATACTTAGCTTCATGTCATGAGCGCGCGTAGCTAATTCTTTAAAATTTTGAGGATTAATTCCTTGAAGGATATACACAAGGCCTCAACATATCCCTTGAATGCAAATTTCAATCGTAAAAGTTTCAGAAAGTTGATCCCTGCAATTGAAGCTCAATATTTGCCAACGATTTATGTAGTTCACTACAGGCTCATCTTTACTTTGTCTTTTGTTTGTAAATTCCATCATGCTGACTGTATGACAAGTGTCGTAGAAATGATTTAGGAACTGATTTTCTAGTTGCTCCCAACAATCGATTGATCCAGACTCCAAGTTAGTGTACCAATCAAAGGTGTTGCCTTTCAAAGAGCAAACAAACTGCTTGACAAGAAGATCACCATGTATGCCAGCAATACTACAAGTTTCAACAAAATGAGTGATGTGTTGCCTTGGATTTCCATTTCCATTAAATTGTTGAAAATTTGGCGGTTGATAGCCAATTGGCATCGGTAAGCCCTCGATTCTTTTAGAATACGGATTTGAGTATCCTACGAAACTTTGTAAAGGACTATCATATTGTGCCTTGATAGTGTTTGCAATCATATCTTGCAGTTGTTGAACTGTTAGAGTAGCCATTGAAGCGGATCGATCATCGCAGTAATTGCCACTTGTCTTGATGAGAGATTCACCATCTACTTTTTCTCGTGGTGTTAGATTATAATTTGACTCTCCAGGATCGTAGAGATCTAACTTGCTCATAAATCGGGCGATTTGATGATCTTTCTCATCAACGGACTTCTTTATGGCTTCAATGGTTTGCTTCATCATTGCAAACTTCTCATCCAAGTTAATTGCATTAACCATGAAGGTGTTGACTTTCATTGAAGTTGGGGAATTCATCAAGTTTTCAGATTCTCCAAAGTTGCAGCCAGTTTCAGACGGTTCATCTGATAACATAGATGCGAAGTTGCCCCCAGGGATTGTAGTTACTGCCGAAATTTAAGATTTTCTCCTTTTTGTCATCGCCATAATGGTGAAGTATTGGAATCCATCCAAATCACAAGCGTTGAGATTGCATCTATTGATGGGGTCAACAAGCTTGATCTCAGTAAACGTGGCAGTAGTAGACTTCTTGCACGAAAATTCATTGATTTTTCTGAAGTACATTGTAGTAGTTGAATATGTGATTTTCTTTGACTTGTAAGAGGAAGAGATGAAGAGCAGAACTGGTCCCATTGGGCGTGCCAATTTGTTCACAATAAATTTTCGTTAACGCTCAAAATTAACTACAAGCAAAAAATAAAATAAACAAAAAGAATAATTTTATTTAAGGTAATTTTGCCGGTACAATTCCATTATTCTCTCGATTCTTATCTCCTAAGCTTTTCCCATAATTCGAGGGTCTTTGTAGCATAATTCTCGAACTTTCGGATGATTTGAGCCTCCCAGAAATTTATTTGGATCTCCAGGAATTGTTTGACAGCACTTTGTCTTGTCAAGTTGACCTCCAGGCAGAACTCTGTTAGTCGATTCGTTGACTAGCTGTGTAGTCAATGCAAAAGCTTCCTCCAATGCTTGCAGAATGTCCTTTTTTTTTCTTTTCTTTTCTTTCTTAGAATGTTATGTTACCCCTTATTTATAGTTGTGGGGTAGGCCTTAGTTGCTTGTGATTGACCGAAACATGTCACTTTGACACTTGGCACCTTTTGACTAGTTGTTGAATTTGAATGAGATTTCCACATTATTTGTACATATGGCGGCGTCTCATTGGTTTTGGATTTAATTGGGATGCCACGTCACTTGATAAGTTTAAGCTTCAAAGTGAGATGGACCTTGATAAAGAATAAAATAGGCCTTTTATTTTTTTTTAGCCCAAAATAATTTTAAACCCAATAACATATGACTCAAATTCAAATTTTATATGAATTTGATCCAATAAATTTTATGTGTCTATACTTACATTGATAGGTAGTTCTGCAGAATAGACTTTGGACATTTGTACATCCTCAAAAATCAAGTTCGGTAAAGCAAGCTTTTCATCCTTTTTCTACTTTTCTTCTACAATTTGTTTCTTCTAATCTGGAGGCAGTGTCCTTATTGTCCACAGTGTCATATTTGTCCTGCTAACACATTATAATGTTCTAATCTTCTCAGTGAAAAAATGTGATATCAAAATGGTATTTTTGTTCAAAAATATATACACCCACCGTACCTTTGATAGTTCTCAAGGATCCAATATAACTACTATTGTTCTATTGAAGTGGGTGGTCTAGTTGTATAAAGATGTATGAAACATCCAAAATAACATGAAACAAAACCTAAGAATCTTAAAAAGAAAAAGATGAGATCTACCTTAGAGTGAAGAGTACATTGAATGAATCCAAAGTCTTCCATGGAGAATATAATGCTTGTCCGTTCTGTCGAGGGAAGTAATCTCTAAAATAAAATCAATACGAATGATGAAATTTGTCCAAATCCCCTCTATTGTCATTCAGTTCCTCTTAATACCATTGAAAAATATCAAATTATCCCAAAATAATCAATAAATCTGCAAAATGAGCCAAATGTTCAAGAACTCTTGACCAAACCTTTTAGTTAATTAAACACATGCAGCGATAGAGGAGAAGGAATGAAAAATCTTCTGAACAATACTACCATTGAATACTATCATATTTTCACAAAATAATCAATGAATCTACAAAATGAGTCAAACGTTCAAGAACTCTTGACTAAACCTTTTAGTTAATTAAACACATGCAGCGATAGAGGAGAAGGAATGAAAAATCTTCAAGACAATACTCTATGAGCCTCACTCTGAAATCTCCAAAAGCTAAGGCTTTCAATAGCTAAAGATAGAATACTATTAAAAGTACTATAAATTACAATATTTCTTATGTTGATATAATTAAAAAAAAAAAGTCAAAATCAACATACTTTGATTCTCAAAAAACAAAACATAAAAAATAACTTAAAACAGAAGGATGTATTACTGCCGGAAAAGGTTGACTTGCTCAACAATCAAATTTCTTCATTCGTCCATTTGAGTTTTTAACTTGTTGGCTTGAGAAAAAGGGTTAACGGTGGTTGAAGAGGAAAGAAAGGAGAACCGAAGAGTTTTTTTGAAACGCCAAGAGTTACTGTTCTGGTGCCATGTGTGAGTGGTAACAGTAAATGTCAATTAATGGCTTTATTAATTAAGGAAAACAAACGAAAAAAATTAAAAGAAAAGAATTCAAATGGAGTAAAAGCTCAAAAAAAAAAAAGAAATTAGATAAATGGGAATGTTGGATTTTGAGGCATGCCGCATCAGCATGCCTCTAATCCTCCTTTATATATATATAAATATATATATATATATATATATATATATATATATATATATATATATATTGATTCTTCTTCATCTACTCGCCTAATTTCATTTTATTTCCTCAATTTTATTGTGTTTTGATAATAGAAATTAATTAGTATTTTTTAAGAGTAATTAAATTATAAGTTTGGGAATATCATCAATTAATTTATCTCTTTTTTAATGAATCAATGAATTAAGCAAAAATCTTAAGGAGCTAGATTGAAGCTTGGATGAAAAATTTAAATAATATCTCCTAACCATCTTAAAATTTTAATGAATTTTACAAAACTATTTGAAATGTAAGAAAGGATTTTAGATAATATTTTGAAAATGAAGATAATCAAAGTGATAATAGTAAAAGATTAGAGAATGGTGAAAAATAGGGTGGTATTGGAAGTTGGTGTGGGAGTTTCGGGCAAAGAAGAAGAAAAGATGGCCGCATATGGATGACTTAGGATGAAGAAGGTAAATAAAATGAAAAAAAATAAAAAAAAAATAAAAAATAGCATTAAAAAAATTAAAATACATTTCCTAAAAAAAGACTTTTAAAAATAAAATTATAATCATATTTTTAGTTCCTCACACCCTTAAGAGAATGTAAGCACAATAAGGTTAGAAGAAATGCTTATGAAAGAGAATTTAATCGAATATTTTAGAATAAAAGATATAGAATACTTAGAATAACTTAAAAATAATATAGAAGAATTACAAAGACTAAGAGAAAAAAATAAAGAATACTAAAGTAAAGCATTTAGCCAAATACCAGTTAATCACCCCCAAGATATGAACAATAAACTAAAAATAAAAATATTTAGAGGAGTTAAGAAATATCCACGCACAACTAAAAATAGATCCATTACAATAGATCTATTCAAGTTATCCGCACCCAACTACAACTATCGGTAATTTTTGTACGTTATTAATCTAAATAATATTTTGGGGAATATCTAAATCTAGTTTTATCAAATAAGTCATAATTAATAAATTAATCAAATAAATCCGAATATATACTACTTCCGTAACTTTAAATAGCATAGACTTTGATACCAATAGTTGTAGTTGGGTGCGGATAACTTGAATAGATATTGTAATGGATATTCTCTTAATATCTATAATTTCTATATCTCTAAGTATATATAAGATTAATATTTTAAGATTATCTATCATTTAAAATTGGTTAAATACTTTATTATAATATATTTTAGTTGTTTGTTTTAATCTCATTAATTCTTCTATATTTTCACTAAGAAATTGTATATATTTTATATCTATTTTTCAAAATTCTAAATATACATAATTTATCATAGTTAGTGTGTGGGTTTGATATGTAAGTATTTATAAGAGTAGTTAGGTAGGTGTGGCATATAATTAATTCTAGTTATAAAATATCTATCAAATATTTTTTCCAATATGATTTATCTTATATCTACTCTTTCTATATCCTTAAGTACATATAAAACGAGTATTTTAATTTATCTACCATTTCGTCAGATAAATTAGTATTCATTTTTCATATGATGCTTTTTCAAAACATTCCCTTCAATCATGCACATAACAAAATATGATCACTTTAGATTGCTATATACTAGATTATTCTTAAATAACATATTCTTCGGTCACTATTAGCATGGTAATCTGGATACTTTTCCCTTAAACAGCGCCTCTACTCTGGTTACTCCCCTATCACGGCTTTCTTACCTCACCGATTTCACCTTTAGGATGGCATAGTTCTTAGAAATTTTTATCTTTTTCCACTTTGCTAATAAACTTCTTAAAATGCTATTTTTCGAATAATTCTACTATAAAGCAACTAACATGAACTTATTTAATCATATTATGATTGTTAGGAATTTATGAATTTAGCTATTCATAATAGTAAACGAATATACCTATTCTGGTAGGTTTGATAATTCTAAGCTTTGTTCCTCCATAGATTTTTCCATTGAAATATACCTGTTTTTTAAATAATCAAAATATTTGTTGAAGACAAGAGAGAGTTTTTTTTCTTCAACGCATGAAGGCTTGCTTCATTCTGCCTTCGATGCCTTCATTTATAATGAATGATTTACATAGTTTTTCGTACTAATATTTTACACGTTTCTAAAACTTGAAAAAAAATCTAGTCCTATCTTTTTACAAAGTCTTCCTAACCTAATTATTTCCCTGACATAATTTACATAAAATTCTTTACATAAAGACTTTAATATCTAACTATAATACAAAAATCATAAATACTTCTGGCTTGAAAAGTCAAAAAGCCTAATCTATCTAAAGACTTTATAAACTTTATACAATAAGTTTTACGTAAAATTGTGAAAGTTTGTTACATGTCGCTTTCACAATTTAATAGCTTGTCTTTTATCTCCATTATTGCTTCCGTTGATATCTTCTTGTCGTATCTGTTGCTTTTCTATCTTCTTTCCAGCTGGCATGCTTATGTTCTTGATTTTTTTATTTTATTCTAGCCGAACTTCTGGGATAATATTATCTTCTCCAGTACATCTTGAATATTGATGATCTGGATATTTGTGTCCATTTATCTTGCAATATCTTATCAATAATCGGTCTAAAATAAATCCTCTCTTAATTTCCCTTGCAGTAGATTATTTTTCTAGGTTAAGTAATGTCATTATCCATTGTCTAACATCTTCCATATCTGCTTGTCGTAGTTTTTTTGAGTTTGAATAAATCATCTGATGGTTTCTTGAATAATAGCTCCATATTCGGTTTCCATTGGTATAATTGTTTGCTAGTTCTTGAATAATTGTAGCCAGTCCAATAAGCCATTTGTTTGCATAAAAATCAGGTATCTCGATTCTGGGTATCTCTGGTTGCTGCACAATATCTTCTGGTATAATCATATCTCTGGTTAATCCTATTTTTACAACTTGTATAACTGATTTTATCTCATCGTATAATATCTCTGCTGGTGCATTATAACACATTATATAAAATAGATTTCCTTTGGTTACTCTTTGATAGGTGTTGAATATTTTTTGTAATTCTTCCATAGCTGATAGTTCTTCTTTATCTTGGGTGTATATGGAATTTAATAATCCATAATCAAAACAAGTTTTTATCAAGCTTGGTTTGGTTTTGGGTAGTGCAATTAGCTTGTTGTGACCTTGTAATCTTTGGGTTATATAGTTTGTGTTGGGTTCTTTGATATCTGTAGCTCTGGGGTTAAGGTTTAGAAAAGTTTGTACTCGGTCGATATTTTCTATTTATTTTTGGGTTGTATAGTTATAAATTTTTTTATCTTGGTTCAGACTATCTCGATATGTGGTAATTTGTGGGGGTATGTTCAAGGGGTCTTTTGTAATTTTGGTGTAAATGGTTTTTCAAATATCTAATTTAAGTTCATATTCTGGTATCTTTGTCCAATAACTCCTTTGCTTGTACCTGCAATTGTAGATTGATAAACGTTATGGGTTTTACGGAGTGTCCCAACGTCTCCTTCTAGCTCTGGAATTTTAATGTCTTCCGATCGACATAGCTCTGTACAGTGCTAAGTTAGCTGATTTGTAGCTACAGACTTCAGTTTAACTTCATTAGTCTTTAGCTTTTCTATTTCATTACCCATACTGTCCACTTTCACTGAAAGCATAGTTAGGTTTTGAATATCTTTTCTAAAGCACCATCCTATATTATATCAGTCTATATAGTTTTGTCTTGATATGTAATCTGCAATAACGTTTTTGTTAGTACTAATTACTTCAATTGTAAATGTAAAATTTAATATATTCAATACTAGTCTCCGAATCTCTTTTGTTGTAACTAAATTTTGTATTTTCTTTGTTAGCCACCAACGTACCTGTGTATTATCTGTTCGTACAATAAACTTTTTATATACAATATATGGCTCAAATGCTAATAAACATTTATATAATGAACATAATTCTTTTCTATTTATTTTCCATTTTATTTCTGTTTCATTTATATAAATGTTTATTAGTGTTTGAGCCATATATTGTATATAACAAGTTTATTGTACGAATAGATAATACACAGGTACGTTGGTGGTTAACAAAGAAAATATAAAATTCAGTGACAACAAAAGAGATTCAGAGACTAGTACTGAATATATTAAATTTTACATTTACAATTGAAGTAATTAGTACTAACAAAAACGTTATTGCAGATTACATATCAAGACAAAGCTACACAACTGATATAATAGAAGATGATGCTTTAGAAAAGATATTCAAAACCCTTACTACGCTTTCAATGAAAGTGGACAGTATGGGTATTGAAATGGAAAAGCTAAAGACTAATGAAGTTAAACTGAAGTCTGTAGCTACAAATCAGCTAACTTAGCACTGTACAGAGCTATGTCGATCGGAAGACATTAAAATTCCATAGCTAGAAGGATACGTTGGGACACTCCGTAAAACCCATAACGTTTATCAATCTACAATTTCAGGTACAAGCAAAGGAGTTATTGGACAAAGATACCAGAATATGAACTTAAATTAGATATTTGAAAAACTATTTACACCAAAAATGCAAAAAGACCTCTTGAATAGACCCCTACAAATTACCACATATCGAGATAGTCTGAACCAAGATAAAAAAGTTTATAACTATACAACCCAAAAATACATAGAAAATATCTACCGAGTACAAACTTTTCTAAACCTTAACCCCAGAGCTACAGATATCAAAGAACCCAACACAAACTATATAATCCAAAGATTACAAGGTCACAACAAGCTAATTGCACTACCCAAAACCAAACCAAGCTTGATAAAAACTTGTTTTGATTATGGATTATTAAATTTCATATACACCCAAGATGGAGAAGAACTATCAGCTATGGAAGAATTACAAAAAATATTCAACACTTATAAAAGAGTAACCAAAGGAAATCTATTTTATATAAAGTGTTTACTGCACCAGCTGAGATATTATACGACGAGATAAAACCAGTTATACAAGTTGTAAAAATAGGATCAACCAGAGATATGATTATACCAGAAGATATTATGCAGCAGACAGAGATACCCAGAATCGAGATACCTGATTTTTATGCAAACAAATGGCTTATTGGACTGGCTATAATTATTCAAGAACTAGCAAACAATTATACCAATGGAAACCAAATATGGAGCTATTATTCAAGAGACCATCAGATGATTTATTCAAACTCAAAAAAACTACGACAAGCAGATATGGAAGATGTTAGACAATGGATAATGACATTACTTAACCTAGAAAAATAATCTACTGCAAGGGAAATTAAGAGAGGATTTATTTCAGACGGATTATTGACAAGATATTGCAAGATAATTGGACACAAATATCTAGATCATCAATATTCGAGATATAATGGAGAAGATAATATTATCCCAGAAGTTCAGCTAGAATAAAATAAAAAAATCAAGAAGATAAGCATGCCAGCTGGAAAGAAGATAGAAAAGCAACAGATACGACAAGAAGATATCAACGAAAGAAATAATGGAGATAAAAGACAAGCTATTGAATTGTGAAAGCAACATGTAACAAACTTTCACAAATTTACGTAAAACTTATTGTATAAAGTTTATAAAGTCTTTAGATAGATTAGCTTTTTGACTTTTTAAGCCGAAAGTATTTATCATTTTTATCTTATAGTTAGATATTAAAGTCTTTATGTAAAGACTTTTATGTAAATTATATCAGGGAAATAATTAGGTTAGGAAGACTTTGGTATCAACTACAACTATTGGTATCAGAGCCTAAATTATACCAATATCAATTATCTACGCACAACTAAAAATAGATCCATTACAATAGATCTATTCAAGTTATCCGCACCCAACTACAACTATTGGTATCAGAGCCTATGTTGTTTAAAGTTACCGAAGTAGTATATATTTTGATTTATTTGATTAATTTATTAATTATGACTTATTTAATAAAACTAGATTTAGATATTCTCCAAAATATTATTTTGATGAATAACGTACAAAAATTATCAAAATATAAAGAATTAAAGCAAATAATATTTAAGAAATGTAAAGAATTAAAAATAAGGATAGAAAGACTACAATATAACATAATTGCCGGAGTTAGTAAAAACTCAATAAATACACAAAAAGAAGAAATATCAAATTTAGAATCAACAATAGATAGTCTAGAATATACATACCAACATGATCTATTAACAATTAAATAAAATATGAACAAAGAATAATTTATAATAGATGAAAAAATATATGAAAACCATGAAGGATTAAAAATTAAAATAGTATTTTCTAATCTAGGAAGAAGGTATAAAAAAATAGGTGAACATTTATATTTAATGTTAGAAAAGAAAGAATTAAAATTAGAAGATAAATTGATAGCTATGGTAAGAATAGAAAAAGAAAATGAAGAAATAGATAGAAAAAAGGAAATATAAAAAATAAAACAACAAAATACAGAAGAAATATGAAAAATAAAATAAACTAAAAATAGTAGGATTACTGAATTAGAAAAAGAACTACAAATGCTAAAAGATCTGTATGAAAAAAAATAGAAAGAAAAAAGAAGAAAAAGATAAAGAACAAAAATTATTAAACGAGCTAAACCAGTTTAAAGAAAAATTAAAAATAAACAATAAAGAAATAGAAACTAGGGAATTGGAAATAAATACAATAGATGTTGAAGAAACAGATAATTATGATTCAGAAGATAGTGAAACATATACAGAAATCTTAACAAATACAAAAAATTTAAAAATCAATGAAAAACAAGAAGTAATTAATGAAGAAAACTTAGAAAATAGAGACACAGAAATAAATACTCTTGATAAAAAAAGAAGATGAAAATATAATACCTAGAACATCAGAATAAGAAAACCTACGTAGTATAAGAATAAGTTTAAAAGATATAATCTAAAGGATGAATATGACAAATGGACACCAAAATAAATAGTTAATAAAAATTATAACTTTTTAGACTTAGATTGTGTAATAAATATAGAAAAAATAATACAACTATGGATAGGATATATGACAAAAAAATTATTAGATAATAATATAAATGTAACAGATGCACCAGAATATATAGAAAGAACACTAATAGGAATAGTGAAATTATGATTTTCAAATCTAACTAAAAATAGTAAACGGGCATTAAGAACTGACAAACCTACAAAAGAAACATCATCAACAACTACAACTAAATTAACACCTATAGAATTATTTAAAAATAATGAAATAGCTATAAAAGACGAATTTAGCAGCATGACAACAACAAAAGAAGAACAAAATGAAGAGAAAGATACAAATAGGAATTTAATGTTAAAATTAGCAATATGTAATATGTGTTACATAGATGAATATACTTGTGCATTTAAAGAATATTATTATAAAGGAAGATATAATACAAAAGAAAGTAAAGAAATAAGAAAATTATATTTTAGTAAATTACCTGAACCATTTAGTTTAAAAATAATAAAAAGTTGGGATGAAGCAAAAATAGTAGATACTCTAGGAGCAAGAATAAAATTTCTACAATAATAGTATAGAAACCTATGTGAAAAATATAGAGAAGAAATAAAAATGGAAAAACATTAATAAGAAATTTAGCATGTTGCAAGGATAAAATAGCACCTCAATTTGGATACTAAGAAAGATATTATAAGTAAAGAAAAAGACATAAGAAATACAAGAAATACAACAAATAAAATATAAATATAAGAAACCAAGAAAAAGATATTATGTAAAAAATTATAAACATAAAAGACCATATAGGAAAAAGAAATCTATAAAAGAATGTACTTGTTATAATTGCGAAAAATTAGGACATTTAGCTAGAGATTGTAAATTACCTAAAACCCCAAAAAATAAACAAATATCAGAAATAAAAATAGAAAATGCAGAATATATGCAGATAGATTATATAGATTACGTATTAGAAAGTGAAAATAGTATATATGAAATTTCAGAGAATAAAACAGATAATGAAATAGATAGTGAATTAGATGAATTAAATGACTGAAGAAAATATAAGAATAAACCCAATAACTGAAGAAGATATAAAAATAATAACAAAGGAAGAATATTTAAATGAAGAAGGAACAGATCAAAAAATAATATTTGATAGTCATATATTTGATGAAATAAAAGGAAAAAAAATTAGATTTAAGTGTAGAAAAAATATTTAAAATACCAACAATAAAAAACATATTTAGTAGAAAAAAAGAAGAATACTACGTAGTAAGTCAGAAAGAACATGTAATAGATTATAGATATGTAAAAGGAAGAGTTAGTATACCACTAGTAACAAAAAGAATAATTAATAAAGAAATAAACGATATAAAAAGTAAAGACCCAATAAAATATGTACACCTTGGAGAAACAGAGATATTAATAAAAGCATGTTTTAGAGAAAGAATAGATACACCAATAGAATTATATCTAACAGATGATAGAATTATAACACTTTTAGAAAAAAGTATAATAACTACCATAAAAGAAAATTTAATATACCAAAAATTTAAATTTATAATAAGTGCGAATTATTCCGTAGCAATAACAAATAAAAATATAGATAAATCATTAGTATTATATTGAAAAATATCAGGAATAGAACTAACCCCAAGAAGTAAAATATTTACAGCAAGATGTAAAAATCTATATGTATTAACAACAAAACATAAAATAACATGAAAAAATAAAATCAACAAAATACAAATTGAAAGTCCTTTTTTCAAAAAATTTGTAAAATCAATTGATAATAATGAGTATAGTTATAGAGGCATAGATATAGAAGAAAATTTAGAAATAATAAATGATAGAATAAGTACAACAAAAAGAATAGCTTATGAAAAACCAGAATCATCTAGTTCATCAAAAAGAACAAGTTATGAAACAAGTTCAACAACTAATTTAAATCAATATTACATAACAGGAACAATAAATGAAAAAGAATATTTAATACTCTTAAATACAGGACAAGAAGAAAATTATATAGCAAGATATCTACTAAAAAATGAGGAAATAAAATCTGACAATAATATATGCCCAGATCTATCAAGAAGCTTAATAAACATTAAAAATATAGCAGAAAAAGAAATAACAATAGGAGTTAGAAAAATAAAAATAGAATTTAAAATAAAGGAAAAAATGCAAAAATTAGACATAATATTAGGAACAAAATGGCTAGAACAAGTAAAACCATATAATATAGAGCATACACAATTATCTATAACATATAACAGAGAGAAATTATTCTTAAGAAGGGCTTTAACATGACATGAAAATATATGTATTAATAAAGATAGTAGTAGAATGGTATTAAAGTAGATATTATACGCCTATGATAGATACAGGAGCAGAAGCTAATTTATGTAGATATAATTGTTTACCAGAAAGTAAATGGGATAAACTAAAAACACCAATAATAGTTAAAGGATTTAATAATGAAGGAAGCTTAATTACCTATAAAGCTAATAATGTAAAAACACAAGTATGGGATAAAATATTAACAATAGAAGAAATCTATAATTATGAGCTTACATCAAAAGATATACTTTTAGGAATGCCGTTTTTAGATAAATTATACTCACATATAATAACTAGAACGGATTGAAAGTTTACAACACCATGTAAACAGAAAGTAAGAGCAAAAAGAGTTACTAATAAAATAAGAAAGAAAACTGATTGGATAGAAGGAAGTGGAAAAATTACACAAAAATTAGAAAATATAAAAAATACTGAAAATACAATAGAACTGGTCATATTTTCAATAAATAAAAAGGAAATAACTATATTTTCATTAAATTAGATAGAAATAATTAAGAAAAAATTAGAACAATTATATAGTGAAGATCCATTAAAAGGATGGGAAAAACATAAAACTACTATAAAAATTGAATTAATAGATAAAAATAACATAATAACTCTAAAACCATTAACATATAATTTTGACGATTTAAAAGAATTTAAAATGCATATAGATGAATTATTAGAAAAACAATATATACAAAAAAGTAATAGTAAACACAATAATCCAGCATTTATAGTAAATAAACATAGTGAACAAAAAAAAGGAAAAAGTAGAATGGTTATTGATTATAGAAATTTAAATGCAAAAACTATGACATATAATTACCCAATACCAAATAAGATATTAAAAATAAGACAAATACAAGGATATAATTACTTTAGTAAATTTAATTGTAAATCAGGATTTTACCATTTAAAGTTAGAAGAAGAATCTAAGGAATTAACCGCATTTACGGTACCACAAGAATTTTATGAATGGAATGTACTACCATTTGGATATAGAAATGCACCAGGTAGATATCAACATTTTATGGATAGTTATTTTAAACAATTACCTATATACTATTATATACAAAACCAAAGAAGAACATTTAAAATTATTAGAACAATTTACAGATATAATAGAAAAATCGGAAATAAGTTTAAGTGAAAAGAAAGCTGAAATTATGAAAAACTAGATAGAATTTTTAGGAATACAAATAGATAAAAGTGGAGTAAAAATGCAACAACATATAGTACAAAAAATAATAAATTCGAAAGAAGATTTAGATACAAAAAAAATTACAATCATTTTTGGGATTAGTAAACCAAGTAAGAGAATATATACCAAAATTAGCAGAAAATCTAAAGCCTTTACAAAAAAATTTGAAAAAGATGTAGAATATAATTATAACGAAGAAGATAAAAAACAAGTCCAAAAAGTAAAAACACTTTGTAAAGAATTACAAAAATTACAATTTCCAGACGAAAATAGAAAATTTATATATATATAGTAGAAGCAGATGCTAGTGAATGTAGTTATGGAGTACTTAAATATAGGTACGAAAATGAAAAAATAGAACATCATTGTAGATATTATTCAGGAACGTTTAATGAAACAAAAATAAAATGGGAAATAAATAGAAAAAAATTATGTTCATTATATAAATGTTTATTAGCATTTGAGCCATCTATTGTATATAACAAGTTTATTGTATGAACAGATAATACACAGGTACGTTGGTGGGTAATAAAAAAAATACAAAATTCAGTTACAACAAAAGAGATTCGGAGACTAGTATTAATATATTAAATTTTACATTTACAATTGAAGTAATTAGTACTAACAAAAACGTTATTGCAGATTACATATCAAGACAAAGCTATACAGACTGATATAATAGAAGATGATACTTTAGAAAAGATATTCAAAACCCTAACTACGCTTTCAATGAAAGTAGACAGTATGGGTAATGAAATAGAAAAACTAAAGACTAATGAAGTTAAACTGAAGTCTGTAGCTACAAATCAACTAACTCAGCAGTGTGCAGAGCTATGTCAATCGGAAGACATTAAAATTCCATAGCTAGAAGGAGACGTTGGGACACTCCATAAAACCCATAACATTTATCAATCTACAATTGCAGGTACAAGCAAAGGAGTTATTGGACAAAGATACCAGAATATGAACTTAAATAAGATATTTGAAAAACCATTTACACCAAAAATACAAAAAGACCTCTTGAACATACCTCCACAAATTACCACATATCGAGATAGTCTGAACCAAGATAAAAAAGTTTATAACTATACAGCCCAAAAATACATAGAAAATATCTACCGAGTACAAACTTTTCTAAACCTTAACCCCAGAGCTACAGATATCAAAGAACCCAACACAAAATATATAACTCAAAGATTTCAAGGTCACAACAAGCTAATTTCACTACCCAAATCCAACCCAAGCTTAATAAAAACTTGTTTTGATTATGGATTATTAAATACCATATACACCCAAGATGGAGAAGAACTATCAGCTATGGAAGAATTACAAAAAATATTCAACACTTATAAAAGAGTAACCAAAGGAAACCTATTTTGTATAAAGTATTATACTGCACCAGCAGAGATATTATACGACGAGATAAAACCAGTTATACAAGTTGTAAAAATAGGACTAACCAGAGATATGATTATACCAGAAGATATTATGCAGCAGCCAGAGATACCCAGAATAGAGATACTTGATTTTTATGCAAACAAACGACTTATTGGACTAGCTACAATTATTCAAGAACTAGCAAACAATTATACCAATTGAAACCAAATATGGAGCTATTATTCAAGAGACCATCAGATAATTTATTCAAATTCAAAAGAACTACGACAAACCGATATGGAAGATGTTAGACAATGGATAATGACATTACTTAACCCGGAAATACAATCAACTGCAAGGGCAATTAGGAGAGGATTTATTTCAGATGGATTATTGACAAGATATTGCAAGATAATTGGACAAAAATATCCATATCATCAATGTTCGAGATGTAATGGAGAAGATAATATTATCCCAGAAGTTCGGCTAGAATAAAATAAAAAAAATCAAGAAGATAAGCATGCAAGCTAGAAAGAAGATAGAAAAGCAACAGATACGACAAGAAGATATCAACGGAAGCAATAATGAAGATAAAAGACAAGCTATTAAATTGTGAAAGCGACATGTAACAAACTTTCACAATTTTACGTAAAAATTATTGTATAAAGTTTATAAAGTCTTTAGATAGATTAGGCTTTTTGACTTTTTAAGCCAGAAGTATTTATGATTTTTGTCTTATAGTTAGATATTAAAGTCTTTATGTAAAGACTTTTATGTAAATTATGTCAGGAAAATAATTAGGTTAGGAAGACTTTGTAAACAGATAGGACTAGATTTTTTTTAAAGTTTTAGAAACGTGTAAAACATTAGTACGAAAAACTATGTAAATCATCCATTATAAATAAAGGCATTGAAGGCAGAAAAAAGCAAGCCTTCATGTGTTGAAGCCAAAAAACTCTCTCTTGTCTATAACAAATATTTTGAGTATTTAAAAAACAGGTATATTTTAATGGAAAAATCTATGGAGGAACAAAGCTTAGAATTATCAAACCTACCAGAACAGGTATATTCATTTACTATTATGAATAGCTAAATTCATAAATTTCTAACAATCATAATATGATAAAATAAATTCATGTTAGTTGCTTTATAGTAGAATTATTCGAAAAATAGCATGCTAAGAAGTTTATTTGCAAAGTGGAAAAGGAGAAAAATCCCTAAAACTATGGCATCCTAAAGGTGAAACCGGTGAGGCAAGAAAGCCGTGATAGGGGAGTAACCAGAGTAGAGGCGTTGTTTAAGGGAAAAATATCCAGATTACCATGCTAATAGTGACCGAAGAATATGTTATTTAAGAATAATCTAGTATATAGCAATCTAAAGTGATCATATTTTGTTATGTGCATGATTGAAGGGAATATTTTGAAAAAGCATCATATGAAAAATGAATACTAATTTATCTGACGAAATGGTAGATAAATTGAAAATACTCGTTTTATATGTGTTTAAGGATATAGAAATAGTAGATATAAGAAAAATAATATTTGAAAAAATATTTGATAGATATTTTATGACTAGAATTTATTAAATACCACACCTACCTAACTACTCTTATAAATACTTACATACCAAACCCACACACTAACTATGATAAATTATGTATATTTAGAATTTTGAAAAATAGATATAAAATATATACAATTTCTTAGTGAAAATATAGAAGAATTAATGAGATTAAAACAAACAACTAAAAAATATTATAATAAAGTATTTAACCAATTTTAAATGACA
>NC_061111.1:63434070-63435147 GCF_002878395.1 Capsicum annuum
CAAAATAGATATAAAATATATACAATTTCTTAGTGAAAATATAGAAGAATTAATGAGATTAAAACAAACAACTAAAAAATATTATAATAAAGTATTTAACCAATTTTAAATGACAGATAATCTTAAAATATTAATCTTATATATATATACTTAGAGATATAGGAATTATAGATTCTAAGAGAATAATATTAGAAAAAGTATTAGACTATGAAATTGAAATTATAAATTGGATAGAACAACTATACCTGGATAATTACCCAGATGGATATTATTCAGATTAAGAAATATTAGAATATATTATAAAAACTAGAGAAAATCAAGATAATCTAAATGAAGAAATTAATTATAGAAACCGAATTAGAGAAATAATGGAGAACCTAAAAGAAAATTTAATATGGGTAGAACAAACTCTAGAAAATTTAGGAAAAAAGTACATGTGATAGTTTATATAATTTAAAAAATTCGCTACGAGAAGAACAACACAAGATAATAAATAGCATTGAAAATCTAGAATTAGATATACATTACAGTACAATTAGGATAAATTTTATACAGAAATTTGTAAATCTACAATTAATACAGGATAAATTGATAGACTATGAATATTTGAAATATTGGAGAGAAAATATGGAAGAAATAAGATTAGAGAAATGCTTATGAAAGAGAATCTTTTTTCTGGTATTTCGTTAAATGCTTTACTGTAATATTCTTTAGTTTTTTCTCTTAGTCTTTGTAATTCTTCTATATTATTTTTAAGGTATTTTAAGTATTCTATATCTTTTGTCCTAAAATATTCGAATTTTAATTCTCCAAGTAATAAAATTCGCAGATTAATTTCAGAGAAAAGATTCTTAGGTAAAATATGCAGCATCATAATCTCCATTTGTATGAATATTCCCTTGTAAATCCCTAAATAATTATCCCTAACTAATTTGCAAGTGATTTACCTTGGGATTTTTTCGGAAATTGGTAAAGAAATTTAATTTAGTCACTAGATAATGAAGGGCCCATTTTATAGGCCCAATATTACAGTTTAAAATATATATATATATATATATATATATATATATATATATA
>NC_061111.1:63435247-63513557 GCF_002878395.1 Capsicum annuum
TATATATGTGTGTGTGTGTGTGTGTGTGTGTGTGTGTGTGTGTGTGTGTGTGTGTGTGTGTGTGTGAATATGAGTAGATAATGAAGGACCCATTTTATGGGCACAATATTACAGCTTTAAATATATCTATCGGTATTTAATTAGTTTATAAGAAAATTAAATTAATATTTTAAATAAATATGATAGAAAATGATAATAGAGATCATACTTTTTAGAAACTTTTTTTTATTTTTATAAAATCAAACAACATCTTACAACTTATTTAAATTATCCTAATTAAAATTAAAAATATACTATGCTTCAATGCTTATTTTAACATCAGGTCAAACACACTTTTATGAATTAAATAAATAATTTGTCTTTTTCTTTTTCAATTTTATTTGAAAATTATACAAGAGGATGAATTAAAATTGTAAGTGTCAGTACATTAACATTTTCTATAAAATCTTATGAGCAACATTTTCTTAAAATATAATCTTCTTACGTAATATGTCATATAAAGAAAGTGAATAACGTATTTATGTTAAGGAGAGAAGAGATCGTTTTTATCCATATAAATATATCATATATATTCATTTTCATAATGAAATAATATAAAAATACTAAAGATACATTATTGATAGTTGAAAATTATCTATAAAAAAGATAGAGCATAAATCAAATTAATATTGATGGAGTTAAAATCTTATTAAAAGGATTAAAAAATATATGTTATTTAATGTTAGTTTAAAGAAATTTTACGTGCGGGTTAATTTATCTATTATATCGTGCTCTCTTCTTTTCTTTTTATTTGGTCTATTTAGGTTATACACACACCTTAATAAATCTTTTACTTATATAAAATTAAAAGTAATTTCACTAATATAGCCTTCATTAAAGTTTATACCTCTTTTCAAATCAATAATGATTACATTTATTGAATAAGAGCATAATAGGAAGATTTTTGTTCAAACTATTGTTGAAAGATTAAAGGAGCAAATGTTTAGGAATATAAGCACAACCCAAATGGAGTAAATAAAAAGGAATAAATGGAATATTATATTATATTATTTTTAAGATTACAAATCTCATTTTTTATGAAAGCTTGCATATAAATATATTTGTATTATATAGTAAAAGTTCTTTACACTAACCATTTAAGTGAATACAAAAATTATGTGTTCGAAGGCTTATATGAATATCATATATGTAATTCTTTTTCATTTCTAGTAAAACATTTATAGACTGATTTAATGATAGTTTTTGTAAAATTATTTGATAATGAACAAAGAATATATATTTAAATAGGTTAAAAACTTAAATTTGAATCTGTCAAGTTTGTGCATGATAGTATTTTTTGGGTAAAAAACTAAAATAGGAGAAGCTTGGAGTATTGAAAATTTTGGCGGAGTCAGAATTTTACTTAGAAAGTTTAAAATATAAAAAAATAAATATATGAAGAAAAAAAATCAATATTTACCACATAAAAATAAAAAATAATTTTAGTTCTTTATAAAAAATTTAATATTTCGTGAAAGGAGATTAAGATTATAAATTTAAATTTATTTAAAATATTACTTCATAAATAATGTGGTTGAATAAGTTGAAACTTGAAAGTAAAAATGTTGTTAGCCACATAATGGGCCCATTGAGAAAATGTAGACACATAAGCTAGCAAAAAAATGTCTAATGAAATTCTTTGTTATCATGACTATTGACTAATAATTGTATCTTTTAGATGTGAAATGACATTTATGCCCTTGGATGTCCTACAACTCACATTTTTATTTAATAATAAATATTAATAAAATAATAACTAGATAAGCATGTCTGTGCTATGCACGGGCCCAATATTTTAAATTTGAATTTAGTTTCATTTGTATTTAATTTTAGTTGCGTTCATTATTTGAACACTAAATTGACATACATATCTCATAACAACCATAATTTATAAATAAAAAGCAAATTTTTATCTTTTACAAAGTAGAAAGCATAAAAAAGGTCATATTGAAATAAGGATAACACTATATAAGCAAAAGAAACAGAGTTAATTCAATGTCCAGGAACAACCAATTCAAGAGTAAAAATGGAAATCATTCTTTGGCCAATGCTAGATTAAATTTAAAAATTAAATTGAGAGATTGTACCTCGATTATAAATAATTAGGACAACTGATTCTGTAGATTATTTTTCTCTTTTTTTCATTTTTTTCTATCCAATGTGATTGTTGTTTTGACAAAGAATTACATCTATTGCACTTTCCTACAATGAAAAAGTTGATGATGTAACATAATGTTAGTTTTGAGATATAGCAACTCAGGAATATTTAATAAATATTTGTATTTATATAATAAAAGTACAAAATCTGTAACAAAATACTAATCAATAGAATAAAGGTTGAGGGATTTCATAATACAGTCCATTATAAAATATTAATCAATAAAATAAATATTGAGAGATTTTACAGTACCAAATTCGTAACAAAATACTGATCAATAGAATAAAGATTTGACAGATTTCATTTTCAAATCACACGTCATAGAAGAAGTGTACGTCGCGTCCATACAAGTGTCATGGATATTCAATTTACGTAGGATTAGATGATACTATTGTAGAATAAAGTGACTTGATGAATAATACAAATACAGGCAATCCTTATTAATATGAACTTCAAGACATATAACTCAATCACTCACTTGAGTGGGCAGACATAAATGAATAGATACAAAACAATCACAACTTCTTAGGATGAAAGAATTTCTAGTCAATGTTGCAGAAGTATTCATGGCAACAACTTTCAATTTTGGTTGCTCTCTTATGTGTGATTTTTCATTATTGATGAATATATATAACTCATAGATCTTCAATCACAACAACACAAAATTTAAAATTTCAGATTCAAATAGATTTTTCATCATTATTTGATAAGTATTTATCATAATACAATCTTCAGTTTGTGTATTTTTTTATCAATAAAAAGATTTCTTCATTTATATGATTAAATGCCTCTTATTTCTTGAAAAAGTAATTTAATTGATGAAATTTAGAAAGAGTTTAAAATTCTTTAGTCGACTCAGATTGACAGTTTATTATAGCAAAAAGCTCAAGAAAGGTTTCTCAATTATCATTTGTCTGATTTATAACTTATCTACTCAAAAATTGTAAAAAAGAAGAATCTCTATACCAAGTGTTATATAAGATAACAAGACCACCACTTGTATACTGGTCTTATCTAGAGATAGGTGAATCGCCGACATTATCACTTTCCAGCTGATATATAAAATTGATCATGCTTCTACACTGACGATCCAAAAACTGAAAATCATATATCTGTCCCTAACCATCATAAATTTGTTAGCTCTTAATTTAACTGAATGGAAATTTCGAGCAGAGAGGAAAAAAAATTAAATTTAATATACATAGCACAACATCACTTTTATATATTTTTTTTACTGTAATCACAAAACTACTTCTCCAAACCTAGTTCTATACAATGAATAAGAGGTTCAAAGGTCTTTTACTAAAAGATATTTCATCGTTATCAAATATCTGAGTATCTAAACTGCACTAATTAAGAAGTGTTTACTCTTATATCTCAACTCCATCAAGCTACTCCTGTGCCCCAAAAATTTGTTATCCATTTCACATACGTGTGTGTGTGTAAAAGAATGTCATGTTTTGTCGTGTTAGTATCAAGGCATTTGTCAAGTCTAGTCAATTGTTTTAGTTGTATTACCCACAAACTAATTGTGAAAAAAAAATTGCATCAAAACCCAACATGTTAGGTTTGTGCACAGCAGGAGTCATTGTTAATAAACACATCTTTAATGCAGTCTATGTCAAACACTTTTCACGAGTTGGAGATTAAAGAACTTGTTATTTTCAAACTATTTTACAACTGATACAATCTTATCAGTCTATACAAAATAAAAATCATTCACCCCAATACATTTATTTGAATATTTAAAATTTCTTTTTATTTTTAATTTCTATTAAGTTAAAAATATAACAACTAAGTTGTTTTTATGAAAACTTCAACAAAATAAATAGATGCAAGAATTAGACCCTAAAACACTAAAAAGGAAAAAACAATTCGCCCACTACTCTCTTTATGTAATTGAGAGAAAACGCTTAAAACGACTATTGATAGAGTGTCTCAAACAAAGTATTGATAGAGACATCAATAGAGGAACCAATCGGGTAAGAAATCGCAAAAAGTGACTGAATTTCGTAAATAGTCACCCAAGTTTTGAATATTTCCTTCAAATATCATGTATGTTTCATTTAGGACCATAATATTACTCAACTATCACTTTTTTCTCAAAAAATACTAAACACCTCAAAAACCTTCTTTCTCTCTTAGTTGACATGTCATGTCATTAATTTTTTTTTTTTTTGAAAATACTAAACTTATAAGTTATCAAACTCATTTAATAAAAAATATATTAAAAAATGCATTACTTTATTATAAAGAAAATTTTATACTTGAAAAACCTTTATTGATACTAAAACTTGACATATATTTTTTCAAGAGTTATTTTTCTGAATGACCACTCATATTTTTGAATTGCCTAAAAAAATTATTTTTTATTATTTTTAGAGATAATAATAATATGACGCAACTATCACTATTATTCTAAAAAAAAGCTAAATATTATATGTCTCTTTCTCTTCTAATTGACAGGCCATGTCATTAATTTTTTTTTAATAATATACTGAAATAACTCATTAAACTTACAACAACAACAACAATAACAAACCCAGTATATTCCCACATAGTGGGGTCTGGGGAGGGTAAAATGTACGCAGTCCATACCACTACTTCTGGAGAAGTAGACAGGTTGTTTCCTATAGACCCCCGGCTCAAGACAAAGAATAGTAAACAAATTCGTATTAAAGCAAGAAACAAGACGGAATAACAGAAATAAGATACCCACAGAGTAGTACCCCTACACTAACGAACCTAAGGCACCCCCACTCCCACACCCTCCTACTAGCAGCTCCAACCTATGGACCTATCCCTAAGACTACCGACCCAGCTACCCCAAAGCTCTCCTAACTATTGACTACAACCCACCTACATGCACTAGCCGTCTACCCTAATTCGCGTCATCCATACCTTTCTATCTAGGGTCATGTCCTTAGCAAGCTGTAATTGCTCCATGTCACGTCTAATCACCTATCTCCAGTATTTCATTTACCCCTACCCTGCTTAAAACCATCCAAAGCTAGCCTCCCACACCTACAAATTGAGGCATCCGTGCATTTCCTCATCATATGTCCGAACCATCTCAACCGAACTTCCCATATCTTATTCTCCACTGAAGCCATTCCCACATTTTCCTGGATAGTCTCATTCTTAACCCTATCACCCCTAGTTAGATCACACAACCAACACAGCATCCGCATTTCTACCACCATCAATTTTTAAATGTAGGAGTTCTTGACTGGCCAATACTCTACTTCATACAGCATGACCGAATAGACTGCCACTCTATAAAACTTGCCTTTAAGCTTGGGTGATACCTTCCTATCACACAATACTCCCGAGGCGATTCTCCACTTCATCTATCTTACCCTAATACAGTAGGAGACATCCTCATCAATCTCTCCATTCCTCTGAATCATGGATCCGAGATACTTAAAACTATCCCTCTTATAAACAACCTTGGAATCCAACCTTACTACCATCTCATTCTCCTGCCCCTCAAGTCATTAAACTTGCACTCTATATACTCTGTATTATTCCTACTCAACCTGAACCCTTTAGACTCAAGGGTTTTTCTCCAAACCTCCAAGTTATCATTCACCCCCACACATCTCATCAATCAAAACTACATCATTTGTAAAAAGCATACACCAAGGTACCTCTCCTTGAATACGCCACATCAACACATCCATCACCAATGCAAAAAAAATGGTATAAGAGTCGATCCCTAATACAACCTCGTCAAGACAGGGAAATGCTCTAAATCTCCTCCGCTGTCCTCACCTGAGTCTTGTCTCTATCATACATGTCCTTAATCGATCTGATGTACGCCACCGGGATCCCACTCACCTCTAAGCATCTCCAAAGAACCTCCCTAAGGACTTGTCATATACCTTATCCAAGTCGATGAAAGCCATATGTAAGTCTTTCTTTTCCCTATACTGCACCACCAGTCTCTGCACCAAGTGAATTGCCTCCGTCGTTAAGCGACCTAGCATAAATCCAAACTAATTCTCTAAAATAGACACTATCCTCCTCAACCTTCGCTCAACCACTCTCTCTCAGATCTTTATAGTATGACTCAATAAATTAATACCCCTATAGTTGTTGCAACTCTAGATGTCACCCTTATTGTTGTATAAAGAAATCATAGTACTCCATCTCCAAGCCTCAGGCATTTTAGTAGTCTTGAAACTGTCGTTAAATAAATTAGTCAACTACTTTATCCCAGCCCCGCCAAAAAACTTTAAAAAATCCACTGAAATCTCATCGGGCCCCGTTGCCCTACCCCTTCGCATCCTGTGAATAGCCTCTCTGACCTCCTCTATCTTAAAATGTCTATAATAACTAAAATCATAACACTCTTCTGCTTGCTCCACTTCCTATAACACAATGTCTCTGTCCCCCTCATCATTCAAGAGACTATGAAAATATAATTGCCATCTTCGCTTAATGTGAACATTCTTCACCAGCACTCTACCATCCTCTCCCTTAATACACTTCACTTGATCAAGGTCACAAGTCTTCCTCTCCCTAGCCTTAGAAATCCTATACAACCTCTTTTCCTTACCTCTCTCCTCTAATCCCGCATATAAGCTCTCAAATATTACTATCTTAGCAATCGTAACTACTAACATAGCCTCCTTCCTAGATAACTTGTACTCCTACCTATTTTCCCATTTCTCCTCTTCATAGTTACTCTCAACCAACTTAGCATATGCCTCCTTCTTAGTCTCTATTTTCTTCTTAACTTCTTTATTCCACCGCCAGTCCTCCGGATGTTGTCCAGTCCAGCCCCTCAAGAACCAAACAACTCTCTAACAGTCTCCTTGATACACCTAGCAGCCCTATCCCACATACCATCCACGTTTCCCCTACACTCCCACACCCTCATTCCCGCCACTTTATTCTCTATCTCCAGTGCATTCACCGACGTCAAACTACCCCACTTTATTCTGGGTCGACCCTCCCAGCCCCTTCTCTTCTTATCCTTCTTTATACCCAAGTCCATCACTAGAAGCCTATGTTGGGTCGAAAGATTCTCACTCGGAATGACCTTACAATCCTTACACAGGGCCCTATCCCCCTTCCTAAGCAGCAAAAAGTTAATTTGAGTCTTGGTTATCGCATTTCAAAAGGTAACCAGGTGGTTCTTCTTCTTTGAAAAGCTCAAATTCACTACCACCATCCCAAAAACCCTCACAAAATCCAATAGAGCAACTCCCTCTTCATTTCTCTCCCCAAAACAAAAATCTTCATACACATCACCATAGCCTCTCGATAACACCCAGATGTGCCCATTAAAATTCCCCGCGACAAAAATCTTCTCAGAGCTAGGCACACCTGTCACCATCTTGTCCACACCCTCCTAAACATGCCTCTTCTCCTCCTCATCCAAGACCACCCGTGGCGCATAAAAACTACACACATTCAGAGTAAACCCCCCAATGACCAACTTAATAGTCATCAACCTATCGCTGACCCTCTTAACTTCCACTACTTGCCCTCTAAGTTCTTCATCTACTAAGATGTCTACTCCATTCTTACGCCTCTCACTACCTTATTTAGTCAAAATTACATTCTTATTCTTTTTGTTAGAAAAATATATTAATTTATTAAGATGGAATTTTCATGCTTAGAAATCTTTTACCATTACTTAAACTTTTATTTTTCTAAAGTTATTTTCTTCAATTGTTATCTATGTTTTTGGAATCTCTTATAAAAGTCACTTTTATTTTTGCTAAGACAATAATATCACTCAGTTATCAATATTTTTCTCAAAAAATTACTAAATACCTCAAAAGTTCTTCCTCTTCTAATTAGCATGTCATATGAGTACCATCATTTTTAAAAAAAATAATAAACATATTAACTTAGCAAACTCATTTAACCAAAATTATAATCATGTTTTTCTTAAAAAAATACATTAATTTATTAAGAAGAAATTCTCATACTTACGTATTTATATTTTTTTATAGATTAATTTTTCTAGATAATCATTCATATTTTTATATATAATTGCCTACAAAAATTAGTTGTTTTCTAAAAAAAAAGAGATAATACCCAATTACCCCCCTGAACTATACCCAAAAAGGTTATGACACACCTCAACTTAAAGGAAGTCCTATTACCCCCTTGAACTTATTAAAAGTGTAATATTGACACCCTTAGTGCCTATGTGGTGCCTACGTGGCACACACGTGTGCCTACGTAGACACTTCAGTGTGTTGTGTCACGTATGTGCCACGTAGGCACTAAGGGTGTCAAAATTACACTTTTAATAAGTTCAGGGGGTAATAGGACCTACTTTAAGTTGAGGTGTGTCATAACCTTTTTGGATATAGTTCAGGAGGGTAATTGGGTATTTTCGCTTAAAATAATATCACTAAATTACATAAGTTATCTAGAGATTTTAATTTGCATGTAAAATAATATGGTAAAGATGTATGACAAAGAAATCCTAAGCATGAAAATTAAATTAATGTATTTTCTTAGGAAAAAATAAAGTTATAATTTTGGTTAAATGAGTTTGATGAATTAAATGATTTATTATTTTAAAAATGTGATTTTAATGACATTGCATGCCAACTAAGAGAGAAGAATACTTTTGAGGTGTTTAGTATCTTTTGAGGAAATTTGAGGGAAATTCCCAAACTAAAGGATAGCTAATTGGTAAATGCCATTAATATTGATCAAAATTATAATATTGCCCTTGGTAGTTCCACTACTCATCTTTCTACATAATATGTAATATATATAAAATAAATATAAATATAAATTTCCCTTTTAGTTTACCCACGAGAAAGATTGTTGTGGACTAATTTTCCACATAATTCCTCAAATAATATTTTGCACAAAATGGTGCCAAATGTACTTGCGGACTTTCTTGAGAAAATATATTTCGAAGGTAAAATTCATTAAAATTTAGAAATTTTAGATTTTCATAGGAAATCCCTAGGAAATATATGCGGACAACATTCTCAAGTAAAATTCCTATATAATCTGCATTATTCTGGTACGCCACTCCCAACTCAACTTATATAACTTCTATCGTGATCATAACTCTCCTAGTATAACCATATATATATATCCATTTGATGAATATCCGCTGTAGACACGTGATTTTTAACCCTTCACGAGTTTTAACCTACTTTTTGGTATTAAATATTTATATTTTGTTCAATATTTATTTTAGTTCTTATTTCATTTTTAATAGGCTTTGTTTGAAAATAAATAAATAAATAAATATTTTGGGATATTTTTATTTTTATTTTAAAATAATATGAAAAAATTTCAAAAGATATATTTCTCTTTTAATTTTAATATATAAGTTAGTAGTTTTAGTACTCTCTTAATTATATTATTTTAGGCTATTTATAAATTTTAATTATATTTTTTTAAATATAAAAATTAATTAATGAATATTATTTTATTATTATTATTATTATTATTATTATATTTTAAAATTAAAAAAAAAAAAAGAATCTTTATCCTAATAAACTACCCCAACTTCCCCACCCCATCTGCACACCCCACTCTCCCTCAACTTCCCTCCAACATCCCTTTTTCAGCGTAACTCCTCAACTATCCAAAAAATAGATGCATTTAAAAAACCATCAAACATCAAACATCATACATCTATATCTATAATGTATCTATATTTATATTTATAATATATTAAAAGTGTGAAGACTCTTACAAAAGTGATTTGAACTTTTTTTCCTTCATTAAAAGCTTTCACTTTAGACAAAATTGTCATTTTCCTATATATTTTAATACTTTAAGAATAAAAATTTAAAATTATATATAAAATTTTTCCTTAATTAAATTGTGTAACTAAAATTTAGGAGCTCAAAGCTTATTAGAATTTTACCTTTTATTAATTCTTTCCTTAGTAAAACACATGAATTATATAGTATTAACTTCATAATACACGTATGTTTTACTTATTTTTTTTAATTATTCCATAATTATATTTATTATATTCAAAATAAAAGAGTCCTAAGATATATGATAAAAATAATATATATTGTCAAAAAAATTAAAAAGTCCTCAAATATATGAAAAGAAAGAAAAATATATGGTAAAAGTTATTTTTAAAATAAGGATACTAATTAAAAGACATCCTTACGTGCACTGGCAGGAAAATTACTATCTAGAATAATTTTATTCATTCTTCAAATAGAATTGACTAAAATATTTTAAGACTCCAAGTTATATTACACCTTTGCATATTCAGACTCTTTATTATAATTTTAATAAGATTCAAATTCTATAAAATATATCGTGTACATATTTTTTTTAATGAGTAATATTCCTTAAATTTAGCATCATAGCTACAATTTTCTTGCTCAAGTTAATTTTTATAAGAATACATATTAGGATAATATTCATGCTCTTCTTCTCCCTCCGTGTTTCTCTCTTCTGTAATAATTTTTTTGATTGTTGATGTTTTTGTTTTTTTTTAATAATTTATGATTATGTTAGTGAAACTTAACTCTCAATTCACCTATTTTTACTTTTCACTTTTGCTTTCTTTTGTAGGATAAATATATCTCGTAATTAATGAGAGTCAGGAGTCACAGTTGGCTTGAATCGGGAATTGAAGTTGGGTTTTAAATACGGAGTCAAAGTAGATTCTCGTGAAGTGAAATAATATAATGTACCTTAAAATTCTTTATTTATCGGATGTATTTCTTTTTATTTATGTGTTGGATGAAAACATCTCGATGTTACCTTCACTGAAAGTGATGTGCTATTAGTTATGTATGGAAGTATATCATTGAACAATTAGGTACGCGGGTTGATGATTCGTAATTATTTGATCTGTGTTATGCAACAAAGAGATACACTACACATATGAGATTTTATTGAAAATTATCTTCAAATTGAAGACATAACTATTGAATCATAATATTTGTGAGTTCATCGATTTTCTACTGAAAATGGTCTCTCTACCCTACAAAGTAATAAGGTATGCATTATATCCTTCACACACTACACATATATGAGATTATAGTGAAAATTTTCTTTAGATCGAAGGAATAACTATTAAAACATAATTTTTGTAAGTTTGTCACATGTTTTTTTGTTCTTCAATTATATCACATGTTGAAAGATTGCAGCGTTACCAATCTTTGAGCTGAGAGCCTCTTGAAAACAATCTTTCTATCCTACAAAGATAGTGATAAGGTATGTATTCTATCTTACATAGACTCCACATATGAGATTCTATTAAAAATTATCTTAAAATTGAATGTATAACTGTTTGAATCATAATTTTATGAGTTTACAGAAGGTCTACCAAAAATAGTCTATCTATCCTAAAAAAGATAGTGATAAGAAATGCATTCCATCCTCCACAAACTACACATATGAGATTATATTAAAAAAAATTATTTTGTCACTTAGGAGCCGTGTGAGATGAAAGTCTCATGCACAGTTTTGACTGAGAGAAAGAAGTGAGAAATCATCTTTTTGAACATTTTGCCCTTCATTAAAATCTTTGCTTTAGACAAAATTGTCTTTCACTATTTTTTTTAAAATATTTAAGAGTTGTAAATTAATTAAATATATTTATGGTAAAATCTTACCTTATTATAATCATCAGAATTAAAGACAACTAGTATTTTTTTCATCATTCTAAGAATTTTAAATCAACTAAATTTGATTTTAAGAAGATTTAAAAAGTCTATAAATCTACATCTACATCTACAATTACAATATATTAAATCATTAACCACTTAAAACTTCTGGTGGTAAAATATATATATGTACTTAAAATAAAATATATGTTTTGAACTTTTTGCACTTCATTAAAAACCTTTGTAATAGATAAAATTATCAAATCTTAAATAATAAAAAATTACACGTGCGAAGCACGAGCGGCTAAACTAGTCAAAAAAAAAAGAGACAGAGAAAAATAGAGAGGGAGTAGAGAACATTTGTGGACAAAAAAAAAAAGAGGACAACTTAGAACAAAAAAAACTAAAGAGAAGAAAAGGCGAGGAGAGACAGAAAGAGTAAAAGTAAGGAAAACCAAACATAGAAAAAAAATTCAAGGTGAAAAGAGACGACAAACAGTGAGGGAAAAAGAGAGAGAAGACACACAGAAAAAAAAAGTCAAAGAGAAAAGAAAGGAAAAAGAGCGATGAGTTGAGTCCGCGTTTTTGTTTCGACTTTCCGTTGAAGGACTTTTTGTTTATACTTTAGCTATTTTACTACACCGGTTCTTATTCGATTTCTTTGTTTGTAATTTTTTTAATAAAATCAAAGCATACATGAAGTTATTTCAATGATTTTTGTGGTGTGTAATTTATTATTTTTTATGTAATTTGCTTTGTCTTCATTTATAACTTGTTTATCGTTTGAAATGAAATCAATTAGATTAGTTTTGAATTGTAAATGAAAATTTTACAAATTAATAATGTTAAAAGATTGTAAAGTTACGTTCAGTTTATGTGTAATTAGGAAGTAGTTATGATAAATCCTAACATGTGACCTATCCATGCATGCAAAAAATTAAATTATGCACACACATGCATGCCAACTAAAAGAAAAAAGAAAACTTGGAGAAAATAGAAAGAGAAAAAGGATACATTTACAGGAAAAAAAGGAGTTTTAATGATTATATACATAAATAAGAAGCATTTTTGAAGGTTGTAATTTGGAGTTCGAGTGTTATAGGTCTTTGACTTGAGTTTTGATGACGACATCTTTATTTTCATATTCAATTTGTTTTGTCACATAGTAAAAAGCTCCGTAGTCAATTTGTAATTTTCAAAATCGAGTAACTGATTATGGGTTCGTAGACATGTTGAAGGAAAATTGTTTCATTTGAAGTCCAACTCTACTCTTCATTTTTAGTTGTTTTAATCACGCGTTAGTGCTATCTGTGGAATGTTTTCATTATTAAGTTTATTGTATTTGTTTGAATTCATTTCATGGTTATCTACTGGCATCCAAAAACTTAGCTAATTGAAACATAACTTCAACTACCTGCCCTAAATGTTGTGCCATTTCACTATGTTTTCCTATGTTGATTTTTGTTGAGTGTTGGTATTTTTTAAAGGTTATAGTTCTATGACATTTTATTGTTTATGAAGTGAAATTTCTACATTATCCCATGTAACATTGTTCAAATTCGATAAACTATTCTTTTATTCGATAAACTATTCTTTTATTGTTTGGGAGAAATAACTAACTGATGTATGTAGTTTAGTTTTATTATTGGCTTCTATTTCAGAACATATTTGTGCAATATCTCTCTATAAAGCAGGGAGTTAAATTTAAATTAGGTGCTGGATTGCCAGAAATCTCAGGTGTAATTGTATTTTGTCCTGATTAACTGGAAATTCAGAAGCTCCATGTTTGATAATTGAACAGATTATATATTCAACTATTTGATTTCGTCAAACAAGATCTTATAATGCTTTGAGTTTGCATTAATATAAAGAGATTAGATTTGAAGGTCATAATAAATATTAGCATAATATGGTTAGATTTGTGTATTATTTTTTATTATTATTATTATTATTTATTGTCATTAATAAATTTTGATAATTTTATTGTTAAATGAATTGATTGCCTTAAATGAATTTTGCTCAGGTTTACTGTTAAGGATAGGTAGAACTTCGAATAGGCAAATATCAAAGTCTTCAAACGTTAGGCAGTATAAATAATTAAATCTCGTCTTGTTTAAGAATGAGGCGTACGCATTTTTTTTGAGACGTTTAAAAATAATTCAAGGATGTCATAATGCACCTTGGTAAAGATAGTTTTATAAATAATTTTCACTAGCTTAATATAAGAGATATAGACAGATATTTTCAGTATAATAAAAATGAGAGAAATTAGGCCTTAACATAATGTATCAAAATAGTTTAAGTCAAGATGAGTTGATAAAAACGATCGTGCTAGAACCACGGGACTCGAGAGGTGCCTCACACCTTCCCTCGGTCAACATAATTTCTTATCCGGTCTTCTATTTTCGTAGACCAAAATAAAAAAGTTATTTTCTTTTGATTAGGGATTCAAAAAGGTGACTTGAAACACCATAACTCAATTTCAAGTGGCGACTCTATGAATAAACTAATTCCTATTCAAAACTGTCACTTTAATTGGAAAAATCCTTCGACCCTCGAGCAAAAAAGGGGTGTGACATCTCTAGCAATTCTATAAATAAAATAATCCCTATTCAAAATCGTCACTTCAATTGGAAAAAACCCTTCGACTCGACACCTAGAGCGAAAATGGGGTGTGACATCTCTGGCGACTCCACTAGGGAACTAACCAGAATTCAAGCTTTTCATATTGACTTTACTTGCTTTAATTATTTTGATATTGTGTTTGTTGGCCTATTGTACTACTTGTTGCTCATTCATCACTTTGATATTATTGAATTATATTATAAATTGTCTTATCTTACTCATTCCCTCTGAGTCTCTGAAAATAGGATTGAAGGAATGCAGAGCATGTATCCAACCTTTTATTTGAGATAACCGGAGTGTCAAGGCACCTGGTGAAGGATTATTAGTCACACATGTTAGGTAGGGTTTGGATCAACAACGAAGGCGGAATAACGTTGCTCCCGACCAAGTTGTCCCTTCCTGACTCGAGTATCCGCTCAGGTAAGCCAGTCTAGACACCAATACCTATTAGGATAAACCTAGTAGAACTGAAATGCAGACATGGTTATCCCTATTAGGCTCCGCTTTATCTGCTTCATGTGCATTTGACTTAGTGGGACTCAACACAGGGGTCGGATCCGTCTAGGACAGGTGTCCCTATTTATAGTGACCAACATCTTCATCCTATGTGCTCTTTGACATTTATTTGGAAGGCTCATTTAATTGTTAACCGGTTTTAGGAAACTTGGTGAAACACAAGAGAGAATTTTGTCCTCAAAATTTAATAACTGTTTCCTAAAAAAATGAAACTTTTGAAAATTGAAAATTAATTTTATGGTCTTCATGAACTACGAGGGTCTGATTCTCACTATTTAGCAAGATACGTAGAAAATTCTTTTCGGGGTACGACCCTGGTTTTTGAAAAATTATTCATAGATTTATTGGGGAATATTTTGAAAATATGATTACTTTCAGAATTATTTTTCTTAGAGAAAATGCTCTATTTCCACCTTGAACTATACGCGAAAAGGCTGAGACACATCCGAACTTTAGGAGGGTCCTATTACCCTCGGACTAATTAAAATTATATTTTTGACAACCTTAGTGCCTATGTGATATATACATGGCACAATACACTGAAGGGTCCATGTAGGCACACGTGTGTGCCACGTAGGCACTAATATTGTCAAAAATACGGTTTTGATTAGTCCAGGTAGGTAATAGGATCCTTCTAAAGTTCGGGTGTGTCTCATCCTTTTCACGTATAGTTCAAGGTGGTAATAGAGCATTTTTCCTTTTTATTATCCTTAAGTTCAATATATATATATATATATATATATATATATATAGCCCTGAATCTATAGGGATCATGAGGCTAAGTTTTTACAAAATAAAAAATATATATAAATCTTAATAGTCTGAACCTTTAGTGGTTTTGAGGTTGAGTTTTGTACGACATACATAAAATGATCATGTTTTTCTTCTAAGATTGTTTTATAGAATACTTAGTTGTATTTTCTTCCAAATTCATGATTGAAATTATACAGGGGGTCTGTCATTACAAAATTTTCGGTAGAGTTGGTCTAAATAAGTGTCATTCCTTTACAAAAATAATATATATTTTGTCAGTTTTATGAACTACGCATACCTGATTCTCACCTTGATGAGATACGTAGGCAACCCTTCACGAGTTTGGTGATCTTTTAAAAAAATAGAGGTTGTTTTCCCTTCTCAACGAAAAAAGAAGAGAGTGTTGATCCTTATATAAAAAGAAATTAAGTTGTTTTCAAAAACAAAAAAATATGTTTTTTTAATCATTATTAATAAATTAAAAAAAAAATTTCTCATTATTCAAATTAAAAGAAAAGGTGTGTTTCTTCATATCTCCAGTTGTCCTAACTATGCACACCTGATTCTCATCTTAGCGAAATACGTAGGCAACCCTTATTGAATTCGGTGATATTCTTTAGAATTTTTTTTTAAAAATGATGAACTCGAACACATTCATTTTCTTCAAAATAAAAATAGTATTAAAGTGGTTGGTTTGTGGTTAAGCTGGCATCTTATACATACAACACCAGGTCAAAAATAAGGCAAGATGACCCATAAAAAAAATGCAAAATCTGAGATGAGGCGGTATAGACTGTTAGAAATGTGGAACAAGAGGAGATGATCGGGAAGGTGATAAGTTGGAGGAAAATATGAGAAACATGAAAGGATTAGGAAAGAAAAAGAGTGTGTTTTACAAGGATTTGTACATATTTCCTAATGGTCATGTGTCTCTAGGGTTCAAAACACCAAATTTGGACAAATACAGGGAGCATAGTGATCTTTTAGGTCATTTGAAAAGGTTTAGTAATCAACTAAGAGAAGCAAGGAAAGAAAAACTATTGATAACTTACTTTGGAGAGATTCCGTTGGGGATCGATGGTTTCAAAATGATTCAGGATACTTTGGGATTAAGAAGAAAAACTGATGAGATAACAATGATTGTGGAGACTCCATTAAGGTTGACGTGCAAATCAATGGCTAAGATATTAAACTCAGTAATTCAAAAGAGAGTTTTGGTAGTCTGTTTTGTTTTTCTTTCTGTTACCCAAATTATTTTAGGGTTGTAGTTCAGGATCTATCTTGTCTTATTTTTTTTATTGTTTTATCATTTTTGTTCAAACCCTTTTGTCTTTTCTGTCAACAAAATGTTGTCCCTTTTATTTTTTTTATTTTTATATATATGTTGTTTGTTCATCTTTCCTTTCTTTACATAGTTATTTCTATGGGGATTTTTATGATATGACATGCATGATGAGTTTTCACCAGATCTTAAAACCTAATCTAATCCTGAAACATTTGACCAAAAAGATAGAGTTGAAAAAAAAATATAAGGAAATAAGTAAACTGTTGAGATGTTTAGGAACCTAGTTACAGCCTCACTTGAATCTATTGAGATGATCACTTTGAGAATAAAAAATGACTTGGTCTTCAATGAGAAGGTCCATCTCAAGCGTTTGAAATGAGATCAACCAGAGGATATATAGTTTCTATTGTTAGGAAAAGCAAAAGGAAGTTAACTCTAAAAATGCATGATCCTTTAATGGGAGGAATGTGAACATAATTGGACCTTTATGTTTGACAAGTGGATAAAAAGTATTGACATATGTGCTCAGTCAAGGTCAATGTTGGAAAAAGACATGCATGATCTTTATGTTTCACTCTCAGATTGCATGTTATGTTCTTGCATTTTTAAGGATTGATATGACGAAGTCACTTTATTTTGCTATCCAAATGTTGTGTCATCCTTTGTTACCCCTTTTGATCTTTATTTTTATTTTTATTCGTACCCCTCTTTTGCAATCAAAATAGAGTTTAAAAAGTGTCAAGAAAAAACAAAGTCAGAAAAAGTGCCAAGAAATAAAGATAGAGTCAGAAAAAAATCTCAAAAAGAGAAAATTCAAAGAAAAAAGAAAAGAAAAAAAAGAGTGAAAAAAGAAGAAAAAAAATCAAGAAAAAGAACAAGATGGTCTAAACTACGTTAGACTAGATTCTTGCTATTACAAGATACGTAGGTAGCCCTACTATGGGGTTTGGGCTAACCAAGTAAAAATTCAAGTTACCCAGTACAAAACAGAACTGGGGAAAATTTATTTTCTTTATGAGTCGATTCCAATATTTGTAAGTCTCACCCTATTTTATGTATATTTTAAGCCTCATGCTGCCCTTTCTTTCTAACTCTATCCGAAAGCCAAGTTACAACCAAAGAAAAATCTTCAGATCCATCTTTGAGAATGTCAAGGCTAGGCATGTTATGGGTATATGATGTTTTATATTTTAGGCACCACTTTCCTTCATCGGCATAAAAATGTGATAAAAATGAGAGTCTTATTGGTGAAAACCCTCCCGGGCACCATAAGGTGACATTGAATTGTGAAAAAAAAAATGAAAATGAAAATGAAAATAAAAATGAGAGTTTTATTGGTGAAAACCTTCATGGGCACCATAAGGCGACAGTGAGTTGAGATAAAATAAAAATATGAGAGATGCTCGCTGACAAAATCCTTTAGGGCACCACTAGCCGTATGAGGTCTGTAATCTAGAGGCAACAAGTTTAAGAGTGGCACGATTTAAAATTAAATAAGCTGACAAAAGTTGATAAATGATTAGTATGGCTTGATCAGGTTGTTTAATTCAAGATGTGTGTTATAATCACTAGAACCAGCTGCCACACTTAGATAAACTTTTCTTTTTGACGTTTTTGATAAAGGGATATCTATTGTCTTTTTCTTTTCTTTCTACATTTTTGTTTTGATGTCTTTGTTGTCAAATAAAAAATCATTATCGTCATTTTTGTTATCTCGTATTTTTGAGTCAAATTTATGTTAAGACAAGTGAGAAAGAACTTTAAAATTTGCTACCAACTCCTTGAATTGCGCAAAGTAAGACAAAGTGCCGATACACAAAGTTACATGTTTTAAAATAAAGTAAGGTACTCAAGAATGCTTGTTATCTGGCAATTTTTAGACTCATGGGAATATAAAGGTGCATTAGAAGTTAAACCCAGAGGCATCATGAAAGGGAAATATGATTTGAGTCAAATACTTTCAGTAGACAGAATTTGGGGTTAAAAGTATGACAAGTCAACGATACCTACCAATGATTTGAAATAGAGTTGAGCATGACAAGTGCAAGAGCGGTCGCCTTAGTCTCTAAATGCCACAACCACTGTGTTTTTAAATTAACAAGTTTTCTTTGTATGAAACAAAAACACATGTTATCTTCAAATCAATGGCTTCAAAGCCTAAATATCAAAAGGTACAATTCCCCACTTCTACAAATGCAAAAGGCGGTATTGCTAAACTGGTTTGGTAATCACAATCATGATAAGAACTCATCATCCTAAACCCCTAGAAGATGCACTTCCTTGTCTAGGTATTCCAAGTGTTGTTTGTTATGTGACGCACTTCCTAACTTGAATCTTTACTCCTGAAAGACACACTTTCTAGTCGAGTTTTTTTTTCATTTAACCCCTCGAAGATGCATATCCTTGTCTATGTATTTCAGTTTTCATTTGTTAAGTGACACACTTTCTAACCATAACCTTCACTCCTAGAAGACAAACTTTCTAGTCAAGTCCTTCTATTTGACCCCTAGGAGACACACTTCCTTGTGTGGGTATTTCAAGTCTTAGTCGTTCGATGACACACTTCCTAACTTGAACCTTCACTTCTAGAAGACACACTTTCTAGTTGAGTCTTCTATTTAACCCAGGAGACGCACTTCCTTATCTGAGTATGTTAGTCTTCATATGTTAGGTGACGCACTTCCTAACTTGAACCTTACTACTAGAAGATACACTTTCTAGTCGAGTTCTTCCATTTGATCCCTAGGAGATGCACTTCCTTGTCTGGGTATTTTAGTTTTCATTTATTAGATGATGCACTTCCTAACTTCAACCTTTACTCCTAGAGGATGTACTTTCTAGTCGAGTCATTTTATTTAACCTCTAGGATGCGCACTTCCTTGTTTGGGTAATTCAAGTTTCATTTGTTTGGTGACACATTTTCTAATGTGAACCTTTACTCCTAGAAGATGAACTTTCTAGTTAAAGGCCTCCACATTACCTATATAAATACGTAATAAATATAAACAACGGCCAATGACATTATCTCTCCGTCGGATACTTGAGGCCACCCCGTAACAAAAGATGAATTTTTATTTCTCAAAGTTTACTTATTTACATAAAAAATAAATTCTCGGCCGATGACATTATCCCTTCGTCAGATATTTGAGGCCATCACATTATAAAATATGGATTTTTATTTCTTAACTTTGTCTATTTTATATAAATACATGGCCAATGACATTATCTCTCCGTTAGATACTTGAGGTCACCCCGTAACAAAAGATGGATTTTTATTTCTCAAAGTTTACTTATTTACATCAAAAATAAATGCTTGGCCAATGAAAAAATTATCGTCAATTTTTGAGGCCTCCACAAATAAAAGACAGATATTACGTATATAAATACGTAATAAGAAATTAAATATTTTGAGCGATGACAAAATCTTAAAAATATCACGACAACACAAAAGATTTTATGATTTGTATCTTGGCAAGGCGATTTAGGACGGTCAATTAGTCAAGCAATCACTCCGTAGCCATGGCGAGTCTAAAACTTAATCCGAGCCCACTTCATAACAAAACTCTATTTTTATATATATACTTATATGTACATGTGTGCACATAATTTCACTTACTTTAATAATTATTTGTTCATTTTATTATTTTAACAAGCATTTATACATAATTCTTGAGCTTTATGTTTGTAGTTTAGTTCTTATTTGTAATTGTACATAAAGATAAAAGATAGTGAAAACTTTACTTTTTGGGTGCCGGGCGAAGATATTCTTTATTTACATAATTTTATCGCTTTTAGACAAAATTTAGGCCGTTAATATTTACATAAAAAAATCAAGCTAATCAAGTATTCACGTATTATGTAGTCTTTTCTTCTCAAATAAATTTTACCTTTTTGTAATTTTAATCAAATAAAAATTTTACTTGTAAATACCTTTTCTTTTCGTACATCATAAAATACTTTTCTTTTTCACATGTAATTTATACATTTTATACATATTTTTTATAACAATAGATTTTATTTATATAGTTAATATACATATACTTTTACATGGTTTTAAACATTTATGTTTTTATTTTTCAAAAGAATTATTTTATACTTAATACACATACACTTTTACATTATTTTAAATATTTATACCTCCCCCTCATTGATAAGTTTAGTCTAGCCGGGTACCACATTTGGGATCCTGAAGGGTGCCTAACCCCTTCTCTTCGGGATAATTTGAACCCTTACCTAGAGTCTTAATAGATTTTCGTAGACTAAAACATTAATCATACATATTGACAAATAAATAGGTTTTCTTATTTTCCTTTAAAAATTAGGTGGCAACTCTATAAAAATTTCAATTCTTTTAGAGTCCATAACGTCATGTTTTGTTTAACCTTGGTAAAAATAGCACATGACAGTCCCAAAATTCAATCACTGAGCAGGAAGATTAAGGCCGGTTCCTACATCGCATGGGGATACAATGCCCGAAGATGGGATAGCAGGTGAACACTAATATGCAGTCAGGATAAAGATAATAGAATGCCAATATTGAAACCAAGTGAATATCCAGATACAATCACATTTATACATATATACATTATACCAAGAAAGAGAACTGGGTTTAGCATGCATTCAAAACCTTTAATCTGGGATTGTGTAGCTTGGCCGCGCTAAAATCACCCATAGGCGATATGGGTTCAGCTACCCCTGCTGAAAGGGATCCAACGCGTGTTATTCGCACGTACCGAAGAAAAACCTAAGATGACAAGTACATCTCCCAAAATATAAGTGTGACATCATACATAAGGTCACCAAGATCACCTCATATCGGCAAATGTGAGTTTCTAGTTTTAGTCCCCTCGGGACCACCACCTTCCACGGATTTGTTTACACTTCCTTATTTAAGCCCATATTAAAACCATTCACACACGACCAACCAATTACCAAGGAGTCTTATATATTAGTAATTAATTATCGGTATCGTCATATCAATACTAGAGTTTTCAAGTCTATCCATTTATGCCATACCAAAACCTTTAAACCAAATTTACTCAAGAGATTCCAATAACACCAACACCATGGCCACCGAGGCCTTACAAATCCATTTTAAACCATTTAAACCTATTTAGGTTCCATTACCTTTTATACAATGCAAATTATTCAATAATTGTCAAACTATGTGATAAAGTTATCAGGGGAAATGTCCAGCACAACATGATTTACACCCCTAGATGGAACAAGGCAGAACAACATGATTAACACTCATCCGACCATAAGAACTTTACTTTCTTATAAGTCAACTTAGTCAAAGGGGCGGCTATAGTTAAAAAACTTTCCACAAAACTCCTATAGTAGCCAGCCAAACCCAGGAAGCTTCGAATATCGGTTGGAGTCGTGTTTCTAGGCCACCTCTTCACCACTACAACCTTCTGCGAATCCACCATGATCCTTTCACTAGAGATGATATGACCCAGAAAAGTGACAGCGTTCAACCAAAATTCACACTTCGAGAACTTGGCATACAACTATTGCTCTTTCAAGGTCTGCAACATAATACGGAGGTGATTGACATAATCTACCTCACTCTTAGAATACGCCAAGATGTTATAAATGAAGACAATGACAAAAAGGTCCAGAAACTGATGGAAGACCCTATTAAATAAATCCATTAATGTCGCAGGGGTATTGGATAACCTAAAAGACATAAGTAGAAACTCAAAGTGACCGTATCGGGTATGGAAGACAGTCTTATGGATATTCACCTCCCTAATCTTAAGCTGATGATACACGAATAGAAGTTCAATTTTGGAGAAAAACTTAGCACCTTGCAACTGATCGAACAAATAATCTATCCTTAGAAAAGGATACGTATTCTTAATCATCACCTTATTCAACTGTCGGTAATCAATGCACATTTGAAGGGAACCATCCTTCTTACAGACGAATAACATAGGTGCACTAACACAGGGACACACTAGGATAGATGAAACCCTTATCTGAAAAATCCTTGAGTTGCTCCTTAAGCTTCTTCAACTCATCTGGAGCCATTCTATATGGGGGAATAGAAATTGGACGATTTTTCGGTATAGGATCAATCCCAAACTCAATCACACTCTTAGGAGGAACACCATTAAAGATATCAGAGAAGACCTTGGGAAATTCATTCACCACTAGAACGGAATGTAAAGAAGGACCCTCCAAGTTAGAATCTTTAACCCGGGCTAGATGATAGAGACACCCTTGGGAGATTAATCTTTGAGCTCTAATATAAAATATGAAATTTTCCTTAGGAGCTAGGGAACCACCTTCCCACTCAATAACTGACTTATTAGGGAATTTAAAAATAACTTTATGGGTTTGACAATCTCGGGATGCATAGCAAGAGTGTAACAAATCCATCCCCACTATGACATTAATATCCACCATATTTTATTCAAACAGATCTACCACTATCTCTTTACTGCCACTAGATACCACATGCCCCTTATAGAACATTCTAGGAATAACAAAGTCACCTACCGAAATAGAACTAGAAAAAAGGTCTGAAATAACCTTGGGACCAAAACCAAAATGTAAAGCCACAAATAGGGTCACATAAAAGAGAGGACCCCAAATCATGTAAATAGCACACATCATGGGAAAAGAGTTTTAACGTACTAGTCATGATATTAGGGGATGCCTTGGTCTCCTGCCAGGTGGTGAGAGCATATAGATTATTCCAAATAGTGCTGAAACTAGATGGTGCACCCTTTGGTACTAGAGATGAATATAAAGAGACTGAAACCTTGTTCTCCCCCGAAGCAACCTTATCCATCAGACAATTCTAATTCATGTGCCCTGGCTGACCATATTTGAAGGACTTATCCCTTCTTTCTTCACAAAAACCCAACATAATCTACCATAGGATCTACAAAGAGGATATGATGGAGTTGACTGAGCCCCACTAGCCTGATCTTGGTCACCCTATGCTCAAAATTTTTCACCACTATGGAAACGTCTGTCAGTCGACAGCTTCGGGTAGGGAACACTAGCTGAAAAGTACAACCCAGAGTTGCCCCACTTCTTTTTTGGCTATTTTTCCCTATCCTACTACTCTGCTCTTGGCCACCACCCTGTGTAAAGAACCTAATTCTTTTTCCTTACCTCTTCCCTATCTTAGCCTATTTTTTCTTCTTTTCCTTTACCTGTTGCATGTATATAACCAACCTAGAAATATCCATATGCTTGATCAACAAGGCAACCTTACTCTCCAATATCAAATCTCTGGATAACCCAAAAGTAAACTTTCTCATTTTAGCTCATATATTAGAAACCATCTCTGGAGCATACCGAAATAACTGGTGAAACTTCAAGGCATACTCTTTGACAAACATCTTACCTTACTTCAGACTTACAAACTCTTTTACCTTTGCTTTGCTCAAATCTTGAGGGAAAAAATGGTCTAGAAAAGCATTAGAGAAATCCTCCCATAGAGCTGACTCATCACCTTTACTAATTTCCAGATCCCATTCTTCATACCATTGGTACGCCACATCTTTTAGCTGGTAGGCAGCAAACTCCACGCCTTCTACATTAGTGACATGTATAATTCGGAAGATCTTTTCCATTTCATCCAGAAAACCCTGAGAAAACTCCTCCACCTTAATACCATAAAGGTTTAAGAAATTAACCTCATGAACTGGCCAACCCTTGTGGCCTCAGAAGATGGAGTAATAGATGCACCACTCTCATCCTGAGAAACTACCAACTGAGGCAACATCTGAATCGACTAACGAAACTCAACATTCATCACGTCAGCCTGAGGAACTTGAGGACTAGAGAGAATCAGTGGAACTCCCAAACAATCATGACCTAGATCTCTAGATCAGGTATGGACCCCATAGGTAAAATAGGTCCCATCAACATTGTCCACAGCTGTGACAGAGTAGTTTCTGTGAGCATCAAATCGTCGAGGAGACATGATCTGAAAAGAGAAAAAATAGGAATTAGATGAGAATTCAAGACCTTAGACTCTACAACTTGAAAACAGAACATAAGAAAGAGAAACATTCCGAAATGCCTTGTAGCCTCTCCCTTATGAGTGTGGTGTGCTACATACCCTTAAAAGAGAATCTACTCGGCACTGCTTTATGGACTCCCATATAACCATGAACCTAGGGCTCTGATACCAATCTTACATGACCCAAACTAGGGCCTAGTCGTGTCGGGAGTCTCAACCCTAACTGGGGCCTAAGACCACCCCCAAGACCAAACTATAACCACCCTATACCAAAAGCCAGATGAATTTTAAATATATATATATATATATATATATAAAATAATAAAATAAAATAATCATAAATCAAATACAGTCTAACTGTGTCAGCCCTAATACTAATACTAATGCCAAGGATGACACCCATACCAACACCGCTCATATCAACCTATAGTAGTTATATAAAGCCTCTATCTGAAAGCAAAATAATATCTGATCGGGATATGCTCCCAAGCATAGCCAAAACCAAAGTCTATGAAATGACAAAAGTATGTAGATAAATCTATAATATGAAATGGAGCCTTCTGGAGTATGAAAGCTCGCCACTTCAATCCAATACATGTTATCCCTGAATTCGATCACTGAGCAGGAGGAGTATGGACGTTTCCTACATTGCGTGGGGATACAAAGCCTGAAGATGGGTCAGTGGGTGAATGCTAGCATGCACTCAGGTTAAGAATAAAATAATGCCAATATTTGAAACCAACTAAATATCAAGATGCAATCACATTCATACATATATACATCATGCCAGGAAAGGGAACCAAGTTTAGCATGCATTCAAAATCTTTAACCTGGATTGTGTAGCTTGACTATCCTAAAATCACCCATGGGCTATATGGGTTCAGCTCACCCTGCTGAAAGGGCCCCAACGCATGCTATTCGCATGAACCATAGAAAAATCAGATATGACTAGTACTTCTCCCAAAATATAAGTATGACATCATGCACATGGTTACCAAGACCACCGTATATCGGTAAACGTGAGTTTCTAATTTTGGTCCCCCGGGACTGCTACCTTTCACGGCATTGCTAACACTTCCCTTTTTAAGCCCATATTAAAACCATAGACACATAATCAACAAATTTCCAAGGAGGCTTATTTATTAGGCATTACTTATCTGTATTATCATACCAACACTAGAGCTTGCAAGTCTATCCATTTATGCCATACCAGAACCACTAAACCAAATTGACTCTAGAGTTTTCATTAAAACCAACCCCATAGCCACCGAGGCCTTACAAATCCATTTAAAATCATTTAAACCAATTTAGGTTCCATTACCTTTTATGCAATGCAAGGAGTTTAATAATTGTCAAACTATGTGATAAAAACATTCTCATAGGCATTTTAACAAACATGTTGAGGGCATAAGAGTTCTAAAACCAAAACCAAGTACCATTTAACCATTCCCACACAACCACAAGTTCAAACCATATAGATATATATATAAAATGTAAAACCATAAATAAACCATGGGAAATATTAACTAACCTTTTATAACCAAAACCCCGAACACATAGTTCAAAACCCAAAACAATATCAAAATTATGTCATGAAAACCATTAATTAAACATGCCTTTAGTTGAACTAACAATAAGGAGTAACATGTATTAGATAACAAAGAAGACTAAAAGAAACCACCCCTTAGAGCGTTGATTGATTGCTTGAAGAAAACCCTGGACTCTTTCTTGAACCAAAAGTTTTGAGAGAGATATATAAGTATTTAAAGTGTTTTTGATTGAGAATTATAGGGTAAATGAAGTCCCAATAGTGTTTTAAGTCATGGGGTCAAAAGAAGTTATCAGGGGAAATGTCCAAAATACCCCCAACTTAAGTTATAAAAATCACCACAGAAGGGTACGACTCCTCCCCACCCTTGACTCATACACACAACATACGACTGGTACCCACCACTCGTACCCTAAACAGAATTATGGACATCACACCATGTCCACCATACGACTCATCTTTCCTAAGTCGTACCCACACCATACGACAAGTACCCTCAAATCGTATCCAATATAGAATCAAAGGGGTTGGACACTAGACAATATACGACTCCTTGCGATGACTCATACCTTATCCTTATGGCTCTTAGTGAGCCACTAGTACTCAGAGTCAAGTCAAGCTACTAAGTTTCAGATTAAGTGAAGAACTAAACCAACGACCTATCTACAACCATACAACCCGTACCTACCAAGTCGTAACCACACTAGAAACTCAGTCACTTAGAACCAAACAACATATGATTGGGTCACCTTACCCGTACCCATACCATACAACTAGTATGGTGAGTCGTATGATGTCCAGAAAGCTCAAGACCTAGGAAATTTCTAAGAGTCAAACTCAGGGTGTTTCAACGAACCTCTCCACAAAGGCCTCAAAAAATTAGGCCCAAGTTCTAGCAAGCGAACCTAAAGACCTACAACTAGGTAGAGACCTCCACATATGTCTGGCCACATCCATCAGTTGATACGTAGTACAAGAAACTTTGTGAGACTCAAGGGATCTAAGAGTATGTAACTTCTCCTGGCATTCAATTAGAAACTCATAAAAATCCTATCTAATCATACCATAAAACATAAAAGGAGCCAAACAAGAAAAAACTCTTAAACCTCTTCTGATCATCTAAAGACATCACCCTACCTGAAGTAACCAGAGCAATAATAAGTCTTTTAGGTAGTGTATCAATATATGGAGGGTACTACAAATGATGGCTGAACCCACAAAGTCGGGGTACCATAAGCAAAATTTGGTACTGACGGCAGAACACCACTCAAGGTCTGAGGAATACCCGATACATTCAAGAGAATAACCTCCAAATGACGTAAGAGATAAATCAATAGACCTTGTAGTACTGGGGTATTAACTGAAACCTGTAGAACTTGAACTTTCCCCACACCTCTAATGTAGTAGTCTTTCTCAGTATACTCAACCTCAGGCTCAAAAAAGGACTCTCTAGCACGTTCTCTGGCTGGGGCAGCTCCTCCAACCCATCCTCTACCTTTGGCCCGACCAAGACCCCTACATCGCCCTATAATCTGGGCTTCCATATCAAGTGTTGGATCAACATCACTAGTATCCATAGACCTAGTTCTCACTATCTGCACAAAAAGAATAAAATACATGTTTATAATGTTGGGTATGAACAAACTGCACAACAAGAGATCAAATCAGAGAAGTTTTTCCTAAAAATGTATTATAGTCTCTCAAAGATAGATATAGATATCAATGTACTGATCTGCAAGACTCTAAGAGACATCCTACTTTTGTACTTATGAGATTGGTGAACCAAGAGCTCCGATACCAATTTATTACAATCCAAAAGTAGAGGTCATGATGGCAACTATGAAGACTCAACCTTGGTAGATAAGACAGTTATCCAAAAAAGCAAACAAGTTTGAAATTATAAATAAAGTAAGAAAACAAAACTTCAAGAGTGAAGTTAGATTAACACAACAATAAAAAGTGGAAGTCCGAGAGAAAATGTCATAAGAATCCCCCCCCCTCCCCAAATCTAGTGTCCTAAGTACAAGAGCATTTAAAATAATATTGAAATTTAAAGAAAAATACATAACATATATGTAAGCATAAATAAAGATAGGAGGAAGATATTAGGAGGTCAAAAATCAACTCTAAACTCTAGAGCATGTCGAGATCTGCACCAAAAGGGAACAGTAGGGGTGAATATAGTTCACTTGAACTTAGTAGGTATCATAGGTAGACTGAGCAAAGTAGAAAATAGTATAAGTAAGGAAAAACTATGACCACATCACCTGTAAAGCAAAAAAGTTCCCAAATGGTCTCTAACATCGTCTTTACTAATCGTTCTTATATATGTACATAAAATTGAAATAGAAGCAAAACACAAAAAATATATACAAAAACTAAGTATACACAAAGGGAAGTACATAAAGAAAACACGAAAGATGGATATTCAATGCAATGCAATTGTGGTAGAGCCACAAAGAAGAAATGAAAGTCATCACATGACTTTCTAATACACCTACTAAGCCTCAACACTCCAAAAATAGGACACATGAGGGATTCACAACCTATATACTATCTCAAACCTCAACTCACCTCTTCGACTTGTTTTCACGAAACAAGGTTACCATAAAATATCTTATTTTATTTCAAAAATAATGTCTCTCAATGGTAATAATATCTTATGAATATGTATGTAAAAAATAAGGATATAATGCTCATAATCAAATCAACATGAAGATAACAATCCATTTGATACCCATATAAGTGAGCCTAAAATTCAACCCAATATGTCAATAATTCATGATATTAAAATATATATATATATATATATATATATATATATATATATATATATATATATATATATATATAAGACATCATTAATATCACATAAACCTCTTGGACATTTCTATCATGAAAAAGACAAATAATATTTAATAAGGCCTATATATCTATTCAAGCCCCCGCACGAACATCACAATAAGAATAATGGCATTTCAATACACAACTAAGGCTAATGATGTCAAATAAAGTCCCCACACGGGTAACATGCAATATATGATGTCAAGACATTCACAATAAGCATATGAGTCCCCATACGGGCACCCTACATTAATAATAATCTTGAAATATAACTCTCTATAATGACCCGCCTAGTTGTTTTATAAATTTTACTCTCCTTTCCCATTTTAACTTTCTCCGTAGTTTGTATACGTGACTCATGACTTATGGCGATGGGTCTCATGACTCTTGAGGTGTTGAAAAATGATTTTAGTCATTAATTGGGTTATGGAGTTTTTATAAAATTAAGCTTGATTACGATCGACTTTTGATCAAAACGACCTTGAATTAATATTTTAATGCTTTCGATAGGTCTGAAATGTGCTTTTAATGAATTCACATGCTTTGTTTGTTTACCGGAGGTTCCAAACATATTCTGAGGATCTGTTCAAAGTTTTGATTATTTTAGACATTATTTTAACCAATGATCAATGGGCCAAGCCCATAGCTTATTTTATATCTTATACCACTTGATACATGTATAAGAATTAGGGGAAAGGTCAGAAACGACACTTCAAATTAAACTATTTCCATGAAAATGGTCATGGAATTTAAATTCCACGTTTTAGCCATTTCAATTTACTAACTTGTTCTATACCATTTCTACACACCTTCTATATAGTTTCTATACACATACATATAAATAATCTCTACGAAAATTATACAGTTTTGATACACAATTTATACAATAACTGTACATTTTTCTTACACGTTTTATACAACAATTATATAATTTTCATACTTTCTATATATTTTTTATATATATTTTATACATATACATACTTGATAGAACTATACAATTTCTATACATATATCTTATATAGATACATATTCTATTTAACAATTATATAGTTTTTATATAATTTAATTATTATTTCTAAACAATAAAAAAGTAGAATATTTAATGAGTTAAAAAATTTATAGCAAAAAAAAATTGAAATATTTTTAAAAGGGCCGAATTTCCCAAGTTGAATAGTGTATCAGTATTATATATGGACTGTATATAAACTACGTAGGCCAAAATGACCCAAATTAGAAAAAGACTATAAAGTGTAAATAGTATATTCGACTGACCACTTTTTGAAAAATTTTCAAACTTGAGCTATTTGTTTTAAAAAGTGCTATAGTGTCTTTTTCCCTAAGAATTAATTTAAGATTAGTGGGGGTTCAAATTTTTGGAACCGAACTTGTGTTCACGAACAAAAAGAAAAGTCAACAAATATTGCTGCCATCGAAGACAATCGAACTACAACAAATTGATACAGGTAATAACTTTACAAAGCTCCAATTTTGTTTTATTATCTTAAGTGATTGATTAGTGAAAACATTAGTATTTTCTTGGCATTAATTTATGGTGGGCAAAGTTTGAAAAATAAATTGGTTGCTGCAGATGGTATAGAGGGTTGAGTGGTGATGACCAATATTATGGAAATTAAGCACTTTGTGCGATGAGAATTGCTTGAATTATTACTTATTAGTGTATGACATCATGATTCAATCATTGGTTAATAATTATAGGGCAAGTAAGACTAACCTAATGATAATGTAATGATGACTAAAGCTATAGAATGAGCCAATATTTGGCGTTAATGATAGGATTTGTATATATTTATGTTTACTTTGAAATTGAGGGTTCTGTAGTTTTTTGCTTTCGGATAGTGCGTCGTACTTTATATATATACTAGACATTGAAGGGTCCGTGCCAATATATATTATTTTTTTATTTTTAATTTATGTGACACAAATGTAATTTAGATAATTAATTATTAAAATAATTTTAGTTTTTAATTATTGTGATTTATAATACTATTTCTTCTATTTAAGTGATACTGATATAGTTTCAAAAGTTAACTTATGTGACAGTAATATAATTTCGATAGTCAATCAAATATTATATGTTGACATATCGTTTTGTGTCTATTTTATGAAATATTATTAATTTTCTAATGTAATCATAATAATTAATTAGGGGTGATATAATAAAATTACGATTGAAGAAGCAGAGAACTCATGTCTTAAATAACTTATAATAACTAATTAAAAGTGATATAATAAAATTACTATAAAAAAATACTTGTGAAAGAAGTATAAATAGGCATCATATAAGACATCAAATTAATTTAAAAAATCAAAAATAAATTTATTATTTTTTGTCAATTTTATATTTTTTTATTAAATATTATATTTTTTTAATACTAAAATAACCTATAGTAATTAATTTGGAGAAATGTAGTAAAATTACGATTGAAGCAGCTGAAGCAGGCAACACAATTAGGAATGTCGATTATTTTATATTTTTATTTAACATTACAAAATTTTTAATACTTAAATAACTTATAGTAATTAATTAGGGATAATATAGTAAAATTACGATTGAAGCAACTGAAGCAAGCAACACAAGCAGCACAAGCAGACATGTCGAAGAAGTGTCTGCTTATTGCCGCTTATTATATATATATATGTGTGTGTGCAAATCTAGAAAAATTAAGTTTTTGGTTAGAATTCTTAGAGTAAGAATATATAAAATGAGTGTAATTAGAATCGGATTTTTATGAAAAATATATTTGAACAGATTTTGATCATTCAGAAGCATTATAAATGAGCAAGTTTGTATATTAACGCTTGGACTTTGATTTGAGGAAAGTTGAGACTTTCTTAGACTCTTTTCAAAGTGCTTATATGTTCGTTATGTGTAATGAGAGTAACAGAAATTTGGGGATCTTATTTAGGTAAAAAGACGAGCATCTATATGGGTACTTGTGCTATTTGAGGGTTAAAATAAGTCATTTATTTGTTTTAAACTGTTTTCCTTATTTGCTAGTACGATTAGGTTGATTCACCATTGTAAATGAATTATTGAAAGTGCTAGCTAATGAGAATACTCCCACTTGATAAGTTGAGTTAATTTTAAACTTGATATCTGATCTTGCTCAAGACATCAAATGCTTTTCTTAATCTTATTATTGATTTGAGATTGGAGTTGAACTCTTGTACACTATGCATTATAGTATGACTATATTAATTTGTTATCTGTGATTGGTTTCAAGGTATCTGTGATTGGTTTCAGAGAGTACTGAAATCCCTTCCACACTTATCTTTATGCATTTTACGCTTTTTGAGATACTTAAACTCTTCTTTGATTTATGTATTTAGAGGCTTTTATTAGTGACTACCAGATCCGGGATTATCTATAGTATGACTATATTAGTTTGTTAATTAGCTTTGGTGATTATTCAGTTTTTGTTTTGTTTGTATTTCGTTCTGCTTCTTTTCTTTTAAGTTATTGTGTTTGGGTTGGGGTTTTAGGCTTACCTGTTATGGTTGGAGTGACAGGTGTCATCACGATCTTGATTTTTAGATCATGAAAGATAGTACTAAAGCCCTAGGTTTGTTGGTATCACAAGTACTATTTAAATATAGTAGAGTTTTACAGATCGATGCAAAGACGTCTATGACCTAGCTTTGGGGGCTACAGAAATTTAGAATATATTCATTTTCTTTCTTTTATCATACAATATAGATCCTTTAAGTTGAAATACTAAAATTCTTATCTTATTCTCTCACAGATGGTGAGGAGTGATGCATCTCAGGATGGTGGTCAGGAGCCCTTACCATCCCCTGAGCTGGCTGCTCCAGCTGGGTCACGTAGATGTGGTAGGGGATGTGGTAGGGGCAGAAGTCATGATAGAGAGACAACTTGGGGAGCTTCTCAAATTCCTAATGGGGCAGGTATTCCCGAGGTTGAGTTTGAGGTAGGTAAGATGATATTCAGGTTTCAGCTAATGATATGGGCCTAGGTTAGGCACCACCATGATTTGTTGCAACATCGATTCTTTAGGATACCATGATTAGGGGTCTGGAAGTTTTGGAGAGTATAACTTAGGTAGGTGGATCATTTGGTACTCTACAAGGTTCAAAGGTTAGGGTAGGGTCGCAGACCCCAGAGTAATAACCCATTCTAATTTATTAGGGTATGGTAGCTCAACCAACACTAAAGTATGAAGCTATGCCTTTACTAGGGGTAAGAGCTACCAATAGGGTTAGGGCACCAATATCTATTGAGGAGTAATGACAGTTTAAGACATTTAGGAATATGGATCCACTACAGTTTCAGGGTGATTAGTATGAGGACAACTATGAGTTTCTGGTTAGTTGCCATAAGAGACTTCAGAGTGTAGGATTAGTAGAATCCTACAGGGTTGATTATACTACATTACAAATATATGGCCCTACCAAGTGGTGGTGGCTCTCCTATATTGCTTCCAGGCCAACAGGTTCTCCATCAATGACTTAATCTATGTTTTCATAGGCTTTCCTTGATAGATTCATTCCTTGTAGCTTGAGAAAAGAGTGTAGGCACCAATTTGAGCATTAAAAAAAAGAAGGTATTTCTGTAGCTGAATACGATATTCAATTTTATGTCTTATCCCGTTATACTATGGTGATCTTGCCAGACGAGGCTAAGATGATCAATAACCTTATGATCAAAAAGGTTGTATTTATTGTAGCCCAGTTAGGGCCTCTCTTCAGAGAGTTGTTGAGTAAGCAAAGGAGTTTGAGTTGATACTTAGTGATGAATATGGGGATCTGAGGGACGAGAGGTCCCATACATAAGGTTGGTTCAGTAGTACCTTATTTGGAGGTAGGATTTTATTTAGATGAGATTTTTACCCTCACCATGGTAGACCAATTCAAGCAGCGATGCAAATATCAGAGGATGGACATTCAAGTCAGGGTTCTTTTGGTTTGGAATAAGATTCACATGGTTCAACTCAGTGGTTGTCAGGTTGTGGAGGCCATAGAGAATATTCAAGTAACTCTCGGTAGTTGGTGGCTCTTAGGTCCTATTATGAGTGTGATAGTCCGAATCAATTTTGGAGAGATTTTTTAGTATATGGATAAATAGATCCACAATAAGGTCATCAGGATCATACTAGAGCAGTAGTACCCCCCACTAGGGGTTAGGGCAGATCTCAAGGAGGTAGAGGTGCACCACCATCTAGCAAAGGAGGTGGTAGAGGAGTGAGTCAGGTGATAGATGATAAAGCTCACTATTATGCCTTTTCAGAAAAGCTTGAGGTAGAGTTTTTTAATGTGAGCATTACAAGTATCATCTTATTTTTTCATTGAACTTTTTTGGTGTTATTTGATCTTGCTTCTACTTTTTCTATATGTCTACATACTTTTCTTCCAGCCTTGATATGATGTGTGAGTTCATAGTTGTGTTTATTCGTGTATCTACACCACTAGGTAATGGTGGATCGGATGTACCAATTTTGTGTTATTTCTATTTTGGCGTGTGATACCTGAGTAGGTTTGATTATTCTTGATATGGTCAATTTTGACATAATTTTAGGTATGGATTGGCTTTCTCCCTATTATGTTGTCTAGGATTGTCATGCAAGACGGTTACTTTGGCTATGCCTAATAGTCCATGTTGAAATGGAGAGGTGGGCAGAGTTTGTATCCTAAGAAGGTGATTTTATTTATCCAAGACCAATGGTTAGTTGAGAAGGAGTGTCTATCATATTTGACTTATATTTGTGATACTAATACTTAGACACCTCCTTTAGAGTCAGTGAAGGTGGTTAGAGAGTTCACGGATGTATTTCCTACCGATCTTCCAAGTGTTCCTCCTGATAGAGACATTGAATTTGGTATTGATTTAGAGCCAGGCAATAAGCCCATTTTGATTTCTCCTTATAGGATAGCAACTATAGAGTTAAAAGAGTTGAAAGACCTGCTTCAGGATTTGTTAAATAAGGGTTTTATTCGACCAAGTATATCACCTTAGGGTGCTCTGGTATTGTTAGTAAAGAAGAAGGGTGGGTGTGTAAGGATGTGTATTGATTATCGACAGTTTAAAAAAGTGATAATCAAGAATAAGTATCCTCTACCATGTATTGATGACTTATTTGATCATCTTTAAGGTACTTCAGTGTTCTCAAAAATTGATTTGAGGTCAGGATATCATCAGTTGAAGATTCAAATTTTGTACATTCTTAAGCCATCTTTTCAGACTAGATATGGCTACTATGTGTTCTTGATTATGTCCTTTGGGTTGACTTTAGCCCAGTGGCATTCGTGGAGTTGATAAACAAGGAAAATCATGCGAAGCATTTGAGGATTATACTCTAGAAGTTGAGGGATGAGAAGTTATATGCCAAGTATTCAAAGTGTAAACTTTGGATAAGTTCTGTGGCATTCTTGGGATATATGGTGTTCAAAGAGAGTATTATGGTCGATCCGGTCAAGGTTGAGGCAGTCCAAAATTGGTCATGACCTATTTCACCTTAAGATATTTAGTGTTTTATTGGGTTGGCGGGCTATTATAGGCAGTTGTGCAGGGTTTCCCTTCTATTGCATGACTCGATTAACTTAAAGGAATATGGTTTTCCAGTGGTTGAATAAGTATTAGGAGAGTTTTCAAAAGCTTAAGACTCTATTGACTTCAGCTCCTATCATGACCCTACTTATGAAAGGTAAGGGCTTTGCTGTATTTTGTGATACTTCTAGTATTGGTTTGTATGTTGTGTTGATGCAGAAAAATAAGTTATAACGTATACATCGAGGTAGTTGAAACCATATAAGAGAAATTACCCTACTCATGATTTAGAGTTAGTAGTGGTTGTGGTTGTATTGAAGTTATGGCGACACTATTTTTATAGAGTTCATTGTGAGGTATACACTGATCATCATAGCCTTTAGTATATATTCAAGCAAAAAGAGTTGAATTTGAGACAGAGTAAGTGGATGTAGTTATAGAAAGATTATAATATGATATAGAGTAAGTGGATGTAGCTATAGAAAGATTATAATATGATTATATATCATTCAGGCAAGGCTAATAGAGTAGCGGATGCCTTGAGAAAGGAGGTAGTTAGTATGGTTAGTCTTGCATTATTGAGTGTAGAGGAGCGTCCATTAACCAGGGAGGTTCAATGGTTGGCTAATAGTTTCATGCGTCTTGATATCTCTATGTTAGGTAGAGTTCTTACATATGTACAAACGAGGTCCTTATTGATAAAGCAAATTTGAGATTGTCAGTTTTGAGGACAAAAAGTTGTGTATTATCAGAGATAGGTGATTCAAGGTAAGGCTAAGAAGGCAATTTTGGACTTGGAGGGTGTTTTGAGGATTAAAGGGCGGATATGTATTCCTAGAGTTGGTGATTTAACTAAATCTATTATGGAGGATAACTATTGTTCATGGTGTTATATTTATCCAGGTGCAATGAAGATGTATCATGAACTAAAACAACATTACTGGTGGTGTAGATTGAAGAGGGATATGGCAGAGTTGTGGATAAGTGTTTGAATTGCCAGCATGTGAAATATGAGCACCAGAGACATGATGGTTTGCTTCAGAGGATGCCCATTCTCGAGTGAATATGGAATTTGTAGTTTGGTTGCCCCAAACCTTAGGGAAGTTTGATTCTATTTGGGTGATTGTAGACAAATTGACCAAATCAGCCCATTTTGTGCCTATGAAATGAACTATAATGCAGAGAAATTAGCCAAGAGCTCTATTCGCGAGATAGATTGATTACATAGCATGCCCATTTTCATTATTTCAGATAGAGGTACTCAGTTTACTCCAAAATTTTTGCATACTTTGTAATGAGAGTTAGGTACTCAATTGGATATGAGTACAACATTCTGTTCACAAATAGATGGCTTCTCAAAGTGGACTATTCAGGTGTTGAAAAATATGTTACGGGCTTGTTTGATGGATTTCGGGGGTTATGGGGATACGTTTTTATCCTTAGTAGAGTTTTTCTATAATAATAACTACCATTCTAGTATTCAGATGGCTCTATTCGAGGCATTGTTTAGGAGGAAGTATAGGTTCCTAGTTGGGTGGTTTGATTCTTGTGAGGTTAGACCTTAGGGCACTGATTTGTTGAGAAGTTAAATGGACCGAGTGAGATTGATCAGGACCAGCTCTTAGCGGCTCGAAATAGATAGAAAAGTTATGTTGAAAAAAAGGTTCATGATTGGGAGTTCATGTAGGGTGAGAAGGTCTTGTTGAAGGTATCACCTATGAAGGGTATAGTGAGATTTGAAAAGAGAGGAAAGCTTAGTCGGAGGTTTAATGTCCCTTTTGAGATTCTTCAGCATATTGGTGTAGTTTCTTATGAGTTGTCTTTGCCACTGGATCTTTTAGTCGTGCACCTAATTTTCCATATATCTATGTTGAACAGTTATTATCAGGATAATTCGCTGGTGATTCAGGGAGTTTGGATTAGAATATGACATTTTAGGAGAAGCCTATAGCCATTATGGATAGGCAGGTTTGAAAGTTGAGATCCAAGGAGATAGCCTCTGTGAAGGTGTAGTTAAGGCATCTTCCTGTGGTTAAAGCCACTTGGGAGGTTGAGTCTAACATATGGAGCATATATCCTCATCATTTTGATAGTCTAGGTACTTCTTTCTCTTCACATTTAAGGACGAACATTTGTTTTAGTGGTGAATGATGTAATGAACCTCCTAGCTGTTTTATAAATTTTAATTGTCTTTTCTATTTTAACTCTCTCCATACTTTATATACGAGACTTATGACTTATGGAGATGGGTCACATAATTCTAGAGGTGTTTGGAAATGATTTTAGTCATTAATTGAGCTCTTGAGTTTTCATAGAATCAAGCTTGGTCACGATCAACCTTTGATCAAAGTGAGCTAGAATTAATGTGCTAATGCTTTCAATAGGTCTGAAACGTGTTTTTTTAGTAAATTTACATGCTTTGTTTATTTCCTCAAGGTTTCAAACATATTTCAAGGATCTATTTAAAGTTTTAATGATTTTAGACATTATTTTAATTGATGATTAATTAGCCAAGCTGATAACTTATTTAATACCTATACCACTTGATCCATGTATAAGAATTAATTTAAGATAAGTTGATGGTTGACAGATTTGAAACTTACCTTGTGTTTACGAACAAAATAGAAGTTAACAAAAGTTGTTTCCATCGACATCAACCGAACTACACAAAATTTCTCCGGGTAAAAACTTTACAACGCTCCAATTATATTTTATTTGTTAAATTAACAAAGAAACACAACAAAGATTCACATAAACCAAGAACACCTATTAAAGTAACGAAATATGTGCAAGAAAAAATGTGTGCCTTTATCTACCATAGAGACATGTAATCAAAGATGAACTAGGCTGAGTCTTCATCTCCATTGGCTTATGACGGCTGACAGCTTATGGGAATACGTCTTAGATAAAAGCTAGGAGAGGGGACCTAGCCTTATATTCGTAGGTTTAGATCCCTTAACCTAGTGCACCCCCATTATGGACTCACAGGTCTACTATAGGTATACATTATTGCCAGACCACACAAATAACATGAAATAGACACAGGCCCATATGGAATCCATATGAATACATGGCCTGTGTCTTGTCCACCAACTAATATCATTAGCTTGTTTTACTTTAACTTAATGAAAAGTTATTGTAAAGTCCACTTATTTTAAATAATCTAACATTCTCCCTCTTGAACAATGTTAACTTTTAAGGAAAAATTTTTGGATTTTTTTTAATGAAAATGACTCTCAGGCTGAATAGATAGTGGCCATAAGCATTTAATGGTGGAACGCCATCTCCAACATAGTTCATTCAAGAAAAATTATCATTGTTGAACTGTAGCAGTTCCTGCATCAACCAACTATACAAGACCAATCCACAATTACTAACATTGAAGTTTTGTAGACATAAACCAAATAGTGTGGTTTTGTAGCAAAAAATAGCCAATATGGACTCCAAATCAAGGTTATTTCATTGTTAGTCCTTCAAACAATTTTTCATATCAATATGTACGCTTAAAATCAACATGCATATCACAGAAAAATCGTCACCGTGATTTTCTGTTACAACATGTGTGAACAGTAAAACAACATGTGCTCTACCAGAAAATCTTGATTTTCAAGGTTCAATATGTGCAACATATTACAAGGTGCAACAACCAAAATAATCCACAAGGTAGAATGATATACCATGTATGTCTCCAAAAAGAAAGATCCAATAAAACAACAATATGATCTTATTAATATGAGACGTAACCAACACGTAAGGAAAAAAACCTTAATATAATAAAACAATATTAAACTGTGCACAATAATAATCAATAACATAAATGATAGCAAAATCTACCATAGAATAAATGTCTTAATAAAAGAGATAGTATCACCATAAGCCCGAAACAATATGCTAAATTTTCTAATGACAAATGAATAACAATATTAAATACTCTCACTAACCCAATAAATCAAATGACTCAACAACACCTATATTCTGAACATGTTGCATAAAAACTATAGGTCTCAGCCCCTTAGTTAGTGGATCAACAAGCATCAAATCAGTAGGTATATGTTCAATCATAATATTCTTTCCTTTAACCATGTCTCTCATGGCCAAATATTTTATTTCCATATGCTTAGAAGCTAATGAAGATTTATTATTTTTTGAGTAAAACACAGCTTCCTTGTTATCACAATAAATCTTCAAGGGCCTAGAGATGGAATCAACTACCACAAGCCCTGAAGTAAAATTCTTAAGCCAAATGGCTTGCGTAGCTGCATCATAACAAGCTATAAATTCGGCTTGCATGGTAGAAGATGATGTTTCACACTCTTCCAAGATATCTCACCCCCTACAAACATAAAGATAAATGCAGAAGTAGACCTCAAATCGTCAGGACACCTAGCAAAGTCTGTGTCTGTGTAACCAATTACCTCAAGGTCGTCAACCCTTTTGTACACTAACATGTAATCTCTTGTCTTTTTAAAGTACCTAATTACTCTCTTAGCAGCAACCCAATGGCTTCTTCCTGGATTAGTTTGATAGCGTCCAAGAGCAATGACAATGAAAGAAATACCAGGACGGGAGCAAACTTGTTCATACTTAAGGCTTCCAACAACACTTGAACAAGGAACATCTTTCATAGAATCTTTCTCAAGATTATTTTTAGGAAACAAGTCTAGGCTTAACTTATTACCTTTCACCACAAGGACATCTCCGGGCTTATAATTTTTTATCCGAAATCTTGTCAAAATACGATCAATATAAGCCTTTTCGTGAAAGCCCCAATAGCTTACGAGACTTATCTCATCGAATCTCAATACCCAACACAAATGATGCCTCTCCTAGATATTTCATATGAAACACTTTATTCAATAAATGCTTAATTTCATGCAACAGTCCCAAATGATTGTTAGCAAGTAAAATATCATCAACATAAAGAGTGAGAATGGTGAACTTACTCCCACTGATCTTAAGGTAAATGCAATGATCAATATTGTTCTCCAGAAAACCCATAGAAGTGATAATTTCCTCGAACTTCAAGTACTGCTGTCAAGAAGCTTGCTTCAAGCTATAGATAGATTTCTTCAACTTACATACAAGATGCTTACTACCTTTACCAATTAAACCTTGAGGTTGTTATATGTAAACCTCTTCATTAAGATCACCATTCAAAAAACTTGTCTTTATATCCATCTGATGTAGCTCAAGATCAAAATGGGCTACCAACGCCATAATAATCCTAAAAGAAATCTTAGATGATACCGGTGAAAAGGTTTCATTATAATCAACCCTTTCTCGCTGTGTGAATCCTTTAGCAACCAATCTCGCCTCGAATCAAAATTTTCATTTGAATCCTTCTTGGTCTTAAAAATCCATTTACAGCCAACAACCTTCTAGCCTTTAGGAATCTCTAAAAGCTCCCACGTATCATTACTACTCATGGATTTCATCTCTTCAGACATGGCATCAAGCCACATCTTTGATTGAGCATATAATGAAGCTTCAAAAAAGGTCACAGGATCCACAATGTTTCGCCAAGGTTAAACAAAACATGACATTATAGACTCTAAAAGAATTGAAATTTTTTTTATAGAGTCGCCACCTAATTTTTAAAGGAAAATAAGGAAACCTATTTATTTGTCGATACATATGATTAATGTTTCAGTCCATGAAATCCTATTGAGACTCTAGGTTAGGGTTCAAATTATACCAAAGGGAAGGAGTTAGACACCCTTCAGGATCCACAAATGTGGTACCCGGCTAGACTAAACTTATCAATGAGGTGGAGGTATAAATATTTAAAATAATGTAAAAGTGTATCTGTATTAAGTATAAAATAATTCTTTTGAAAAAAAACATAAATGTTTAAAACCATGTAAAAGTATATGTATAATAACTATATAAATAAAATTTATTGTTATACAAAATATGTAAAAGATATGTATAAATTACATGTGAAAAAGAAAAGTATTTTATGATGTACGAAAAGAAATGTATTTTAATGTGTCATGAAAAGAAAAAGTATTTACAAGTAATATTTTTATTTGATTAAAGTTACGGAGAAAAGTAAAGATTTATTTGAGAAGAAAAGACGACATAATATGTGAATTACTTGATTAACTTAATTCTTTTATCTAAATATTAAAGGCCTAAGTTTTGCCTAAATGCGTATTATGTAGATAAAGAATACTTCCGCCCAACACCCCAAAAGGTAAAGTTTTCACTATATATGATATGTACAATTACAAGAAAATAATACAAATAAAAGATTCTTCTTTCGAATGTCATTTTTCAACAAACAATCTCGAAAAATCTATACAAACACGTTAGTAATAAATTAAAATAAACTAGAAACTATGTGTGCATATGTACATAAAAATAATTTTTTTTTATCAAAGTGTGGGCTCGAATTAGATTTTAGATACGCCATGGCTATGAAGTGGTTGCTCAATTAATTGGTCATCCTAAATCGTCTTGTCAAGATGTGCATCATAAAACCCTTCGTGTTGTCGTGATATTTTTAAGATTTCTTCATCGCCCAAAATATTTAATTTTTTATTACGTATTTATATACATAATATCCGTCTTTTATTTGTGGAGGCCTAAAAAATGAACAGTAATTTTTTCATTGGCCAAGAATATTTATTTTGACATAAAATAGATAAATTTGAGCAAATAAAGTCCGTCTTTTATAATGGAGTGGCCTCAAAAATCCAATGAAAAGATATTTTCATCGGCCATGTGTTGGCTTTTGATATGAAATAATGAATTGATAAAATAAAATCCGTCTTTTGTCACGGGATGGCCTCAAATATCCGACGGAAAGATAATTTCATCGGCCGAAGTATTTATTTTGAGTATATGTATGTGTTTTTGAGAAAAAGAAAAAGATGAACAAATTTTGTAATTGAGGGAGAGGAGAAAAAGGTGAAAAATATGTGTGAATTTTTTTAGAGAGAGGAAGAATAAAAATGTGTGTGTGAAAATGTCTTCCCATTACTCCTATTTATAATGAAATTGGGCACCTCTTATTGTCCAATGGATAAAGAGATGTCCCTCTTTATATAATAGCACATCCTTTGGTCCTTAGGGTATTGACCAAAGGATTTTCATCTTTTTGATCAATGGATAAAATTATTGTCCAAAGGATAGTGTCATTGAGTTGTCATTGTCAGATGTGACAAGACATTATGTTTAGTCATTGTCGGATGTCACAAGACATCATTGTATAGTCATTGTCGGATGTGACAAGACATTATTGTGTGGTCATTGTCGAATGCGATAAGACATTAAATTATTATACAGTGTAAAAATAATTGATCCGACTTAGCATTTGCGGACCGTAAAAATGTACAAAATGCAGGTATTGATTTATAATTATAAAAAATGTAAAGAATGTTGAAAATATTAAAAAATGTAGTTTAATATGAAAAATATTATAAAATGTGATGTCATGTCGTGTACGTGTGCAAATAATTGTAAAATGTTTAAAACCATAATTAATTAATAGAAATCCTATTATAAGGAGGATTATTAATAAATTATGAAAAGTAAAAATACGACAACAAATTGATAAAAATCCTAAAGTAAGGATGATTATCAATAATTTGTCAACAATTATAAAAAAGATGAAAAAATTATATTTTGTGCCCTTTAATGATCAAGAAGGTTGAAGACATTAATTTTAAGAACGGAGAGCAAAAATTGGGTGTCAACAGTTACCCCTTTTCGTTTGAGGACGATGTTGAAGTCTCCAAACGAAAACGTTGATGTGTAGCCAATTTTGCTCGACAAAAAATGATTTCTTTTGTTATAGAAAAATTCGACCGAACTCTAATTTAGTGTTACCTACATATATCAAGTTAATGAGGATCAGGTCGGGTGTAGTTCAAAAGAATATGCAGATTGTCTCTTGCCTTGTTATTAGGGGCGAATGATCATATGAAATGATTATTCAGAGGAGGACTATGTGGGAACAAAAGTATTCACATATTCTCGATGCTCCCTTTGAAATTGCCCCAGTATCAAGTTGTTAGATGCTGGGGATGCAAGATTGTGTACCTGCTGGGTAGAAATAATGATTGTGGGGTTGTAATGACTGAACTCTGCATAGAGCTTTCTACATATTTTGAGTGTCACGAGAATTAGATCAATGTAGTTTGAAATGATAAAATAGAAAATTTTGGGGAGATTCTCAAAATTTGCCCAGTGTATGATGTGGGATTTGAAAAAAAGTGTTGTTCTTCTGAATTATACCCTTTGTTGAAAAGATTTATGATGTCTCCGATTGTCTACGGAGACTTGAGGATGAATGACAGGTGTCTTTGATTGTTTGTGAAGACTGATGTTGATGAATAAAAGATGTCTTTGATTGTCTACGAAGACTTAATGCATGACATATCCAATTGTCTATGGAGACTGATGTTGAATGATGATGTCTTCAATTGTATACGAAGACTTGATGCATGACACCTCCAATTGTCTATGGTGGCTAGTGTTGATTGTTGTCTCTGATTGTTTACGGAGACTGTTATAAATGATGATGTCTTGATTGTCTACGAAGACTTGATGTATGACGTCTCCAATTGTCTATGGAGACAGATGTTGATTGTTGTCTCCGATTATTTATGGAGACTATGATGAATGATGATGTCTTCGATTGACTATGAAGACTTGATGATATCTTCAATAATCTATGGAGACGAATGCTGATTGTCGTCTTCAATTGTCTACGAAGACTGTATGATGGTCATCCTCAGTTGTCTATAAATACTAAGGTCATCAACCAATGAGGTAATAGCCTCTCGATTGGTGGAACAACTAGAAGGTAATAGTCTCTCGACTGGTGGGGCTATGAAAATGTAAAAGCCTCTCTACTGGAGGGGCTATGAGAATGTAAAAAGCCTCTCGACTGGCGGGGCTGTTGAAAGGTGATAGCCACTTGACTGGTGGGGCTATGGAAATGGAAAAACCTCTCGACTGGTAGGGCTTTGAAAGGTAATAGCCACTTGAATGACGGGGCAATGAAAATGTAAAAGCTTCTCGACTGGTGGGGCTTTGAAAGGTAATAAGCACTCGACTGGCGAAGCTATATAAATGTAAAAGCCTCTTGACTGGCAAGGCTTTGAAAGGTAATATCCACTCGACTGGCGGGGCTATGAAAATGTAAAAGCCTCTCGACTGGCGGGTCTTTGAAAGGTAATAGCCACTCGACTGGCGGGGCTATGAAAATGTAAAAGCCTCTCGACTGGCGGGTCTTTGAAAGGTAATAGCCACTTGACTGGCGGGGCTATAAAAATGTAAAAGTCTCTCGACTAGCGGGGCTTTAAAAAGTAATAGCCACTTGACTGGCGGGGCTATGAAAATGTAAAATCCTCTTGACTGGCGAGGCTTTGAAAGGTAATAGCCACTCGACTGGTGAGGCTATGAAAATGTAAAAGCCTCTCGACTGGCGGGGCTTTGAAAGGTAATTGCCACTCGACTGGCAGGGCTATGAAAATGTAAAAGTTTCTCGATTAGCGGGGCTTTGGATAGTAATAGCCACTCGACTGGCGGGGCTAAGAAAATGTAAAAGCCTCTCGATTGGCGGGGCTTTGAAAGTTAATAGCCACTCGACTGGCGGAGCTATGAAAATGTCAAAACCTCTTGACTGGCGGGGCTTTAAAATGTAACAGCCACTCGACTGGTGGGGCTATGAAAATGTAAAAGCCTCTCGATTGATGGGGCTTTGAAAGGTAATAGCCTCTAGACTGGCGGGGCTATGAAAATGTAAAAGCCTCTCGACTGGCGGAGCTTTGAAAAGTAATAGCCACTCGAATGGCGGGGCTATGAAAATGTAAAAGCCTCTTTACTGACGGGGCTTTGAAAGGTAATAGCCTCTCGACTAGCGGCGCTATAAAAATGTAAAAGCCTCTCGACTGGTGGGGCTTTGAAAGGCAATAACCTCTCGACTGGTGGGGCTATGAGAATGTAAAAAGCCTCTCAACTGCGAGGCTTTGAAAACTAATAGCCACTCGACTAGCGGGGTTTTGAAAAGTAATAGTCACTCGACTGGCGGGGCAATGAAAATGTAAAAGCCCCTCGACTGGTTGGGCTTTGAAAGATAATAGCCTCTCGAATGATGAGTCTATGAGAATGCAAAAAGCCTCTGAGAACACCCAATTGAAAAGAAAAATATCCGTGTTTAAAGGCTGTATCTTGAAGAGAAAGGTCAATTGTTGGTATTTGGAGATAGGCGTTTTGCACGTAAAGTGTGACACATGTATGTGAAGGCATGGTTTGAAAGGAAATTTTTTTTTATATATATTTTCATTGTAAAAATGTGTTGAAAGATGAAAAATGCGAAAGATTGTTGTGTATTTTATTTGCAAGAAATGCTGAAAGGTAAAAATATAGAACATTGTTTGTGTTTTCTTTGTAAGAAATATTGAACAATGAAAAGATATAGTTATACCTTGACTACAGTTGGTACCAATAATTAGTAGTGTGTATAAGAATCCCCCTATCTCTTTTCCAGCTAACCGAGATCGACTTCAGGGTAACTTCTATAGCTTTGAGTGGTACCTTAGATATACCTACGTATCGACAAGATTTGTTCATCTTGCTTCAAACAAAGATTTTGACTTGTGCATGTTCCCATGTTTTAAGTGTGCTCTCCAGAAATAATGTCTCGTTCTCGCACTTATTTGAATATTATTTTCTTTTGAATTTGTAGACGTTTATAAATATACACTTACACTCAGAAAGAAGTTTAATGAATTTAATTGTGATATCATAGGCTTGGCCTTCATGTAAGTATCCACTAATGTGAGAAAACTTAAAGTAGGATCTTGTAGAACTTGTTGTTGGCTTGTCATGTAGGCTTGGGGTCGGGTACGATGACGTCTGAGATAAAGTGACTAATTTCTCAATGAGCATTGCACTGTATCCGTGCTTTTGACGCTCGATCTTCTTTATTCTGCTTCTTTGCCCCTTGTTTTGTATTTTTTTGACTTCTTTTGAATCTTGTGTTAGAGTTTTTCCCCTTTTTGATGTATTTTCCTTTCTTTTTTTATGGAGGGGGGGGGGGGTGATGATTCCTCACCTTAATCAGAGTTATCTCTTCTTTTTTTCTTTGTGGGGGGTCTTGCTCCTTATTTCTTTGAAGTTGTCTTTTATTTTTGTTCTTCTGGGGATATACGTCCTTTGCCTTTGGCAATTTTGATCTTGAATCTTCATTCACAACTTGCACATACTTAGTACGCTCAAGGAGGTGGGCCAAAGAGGGTAGTGCATGTAAGCACTCAAAAGTGTTAGGCTCAAATGTGGTTATTCCAAATAAAAGGTTTCAGGATCAAAGGGGGAAATACTAGGGATTGATGTCATTTGGTAGGCTGTGGAAGGCACAATCTAGTCAAGAAAGGCCTACAATCCTTTCCCAAACTAAGTGTAACTCAGAATTTTGCCTTAACAAACATTCAGGCCAAGTTTTGGATCAACAATGCAATGCAATGAACTAGTCTAAAGCTCACCACACAATGCACTGGAAATGATGGGATTGACTTTGTTCTTGTCTTAGATGTATGCAAGAGAAGTTTTGAGTGTTGCTCAGGTTTGACTAAGAGGTACCAAAAGAATCTATGGTTTACTGTGAAGTCGGTCCTCTCCGTCATACCAATTTGTTCTTTCTCATGCACACTCCTAATTATGTTGGTACCAACCAAGTCAAAATTTTATTTTATTTAAAAAAATAATGGGACCGAACCCAAATGAGGGTAGCCTACGTATCTTGTGAAAACAAGAATTAGGTTTGCGTAGTTCTGGAAAATTTATAAATTTCTATGTAACATGTGTGAATGTACAAAAGTGGTGGTCATCTTTGAAAAAATAATTTGAAAGATGATCATGAAGGAATTGCTTGTATTAGCAAAATTGGTGCGATTACACGATCAAGAGGATGGATGTCGAGCATGAGGAAACTTTTGAAATTACTTCAATATGTCGACGAGATTGAGAAGGTCAGACATTGAAGAAGTTATGGCATTATTTCACCGTAGTTGGCAGGATTGTTATGAATGAAAGAATATTGAACCCTTGCTTTGATAGTAGGGATCGATACACCGTAAATTTAATGGTTTACGACATCTGAAAGAAGAAGCTAGGTTTTTTGAACCAAAATCGGGTGAGGATTTGGAGGTAGGTCGGCTAAACACTAAAGTTATTGAGATTTGAATTTGAGGAATCATTTATTTGCACTCTTGAAGACTTTTGGAGAGCGTCTTTGAACTGTTTCAGAAAAATTGCCCCAGTATGAATACCGAAGGAATTATTTTGAATCAGTGAAGAGATCGAACCCTAATACAGGGTTGCCTACGTATCTTGTCAGGACAAGAATCAGGTCAAAACATAGTTCAAACCTATTTTTTATGAGTTTGTATATGGTGTGATTTACTTCTAGAATAGGAATCCTCCTAAATGGTTGAGAGTAGGACTGAATGATTGCGAGAAGGCGCACTAACCTAAATACACCAACTCTGAAACTATGGAATTCAAAAAAGGTTTGGGGGAGTGTAAGACACCCCCGCGTGAACCATAGTGTCTGAAGTGTACTGCCAAAGACTCGATGGAATTTAAATTTATGATTAAATAATGTGTAGCAGTTTTTCAATATATAGATAAAGTGTATATAAACAAGTTATGAATAAAAGAATTTGACAAAATAATAAAATTAATTTTTGTAAATAATTTACAAAATTTATGAACAATTCCACATAATTTACAGTGTAAATAGATAAAGAATCAAAGAACTAACATATGTAAAAAAAATTAAAAATACCTCCCTAAATTAAAAAATTGAGCCTATTGTGGTCGGAACCTATTGTTAATCCCCAGCAGAGTTGTCATTCTGTCATGCCCTGTTTTCGCCAAGGTTAAACAAAACATGATATTATAGACTCTAAAAGAATTGAAATTTTTTTTTACAGTCGCCACCTAATTTTTAACGGAAAATAAGGAAACCTATTTATTTGTTGATACATATGATTAATGTTTTAGTCCGCGAAATCCTATTGAGACTCTAGGTAATAGTTCAAATTATCCCAAAGGGAAGGAGTTAGACACCCTTTAGGATCCACAAGTGTGGTACCCGGCTAGACTAAACTTATCAATGAGGTGGAGGTATAAATATTTAAAATAATGTAAAAGTGTATCTGTATTAAGTATAAAATAATTCTTTTGAAAAAAAACATAAATGTTTAATACCATGTAAAAGTATATGTATAATAACTATATGAATAAAATCTATTGTTATACAAAATATGTAAAAAATATGTATAAATTACATGTGAAAAAGAAAAGTATTTTATGATGTACGAAAAGAAATGTATTTTAATGTGTCATGAAAAGGAAAAGTATTTACAAGTAATATTTTTATTTGATTAAAGTTACGGAGAAAAGTAAAGATTTATTTGAGAAGAAAAGACGACATAATATGTGAATTACTTGATTAACTTAATTCTTTTATCTAAATATTAAAGGCCTAAGTTTTGCCTAAATGCGTATTATGTAGATAAAGAATACTTCCGCCCAACACCCCAAAAGGTAAAGTTTTCACTATATATGATATGTACAATTACAAGAAAATAATACAAATAAAAGATTCTTCTTTCGAATGTCATTTTTCAACAAACAATCTCGAAAAATCTATACAAACACGTTAGTAACAAATTAAAATAAACTAGAAACTATGTGTGCATATGTACATAAAAATAATTTTTTTTTATCAAAGTGTGGGCTCGGATTAGATTTTAGATACGCCATGGCTATGAAGTGGTTGCTCAATTAATTGGTCATCCTAAATCGTCTTGTCAAGATGTGCATCATAAAACCCTTCGTGTTGTCGTGATATTTTTAAGATTTCTTCATCGCCCAAAATATTTAATTTTTTATTACGTATTTATATACGTAATATCCGTCTTTTATTTGTGGAGGCCTAAAAAATGAACAGTAATTTTTTCATTGGCCAAGAATATTTATTTTGACATAAAATAGATAAATTTGAGCAAATAAAGTCCGTCTTTTATAATGGAGTGGCCTCAAAAATCCAATGAAAAGATATTTTCATCGGCCATGCGTTGGCTTTTGATATGAAATAATGAATTGATAAAATAAAATCCGTCTTTTGTCACGGGATGGCCTCAAATATCCGACGGAAAGATAAGTTCATCGGCCGAAGTATTTATTTTGAGTATATGTATGTGTTTTTGAGAAAAGGAAAAAGATGAACAAATTTTGTGTTTGAGGGAGAGGAGAAAAAGGTGAAAAATATGTGTGAATTTTTTGAGAGAGAGGAAGAAAAAAAATGTGTGTGTGAAAATGCCTTCCCATCACTCCTATTTATAATGAAATTGGGCACCTCTTATTGTCCAATGGATAAAGAGATGTCCCTCTTTATACAATAGCACATCCTTTGGCCCTTAGGGTATTGACCAAAGGATTTTCATCTTTTTGACCAATGGATAAAATTATTGTCCAAAGGATAGTGTCATTGAGTTGTCATTGTCAGATGTGACAACACATTATGTTTAGTCATTGTCGGATTTGACAAGACATCATTGTGTAGTCATTGTTGGATGTGACAACACATTATTGTGTGGTCGTTGTCGAATTCGATAAGACATTAAATTATTATACAGTGTAAAAATAATTGATCCGACTTAGCATTTGCAGACCATAAAAATGTACAAAATGCAAGTATTGATTTGTAATTATGAAAAATGTAAAGAATGTTGAAAATATTAAAAAATGTAGTTTAATATGAAAAATATTATAAAAATGTGATGTCATGCCGTGTACGTGTGCAGATAATTGTAAAATGTTAAAAACAATAATAAATTGATTGAAATCCTATTATAAGGAGGATTATTAATAAATTATGAAAAGTAAAAATACGACAATAAATTGATAAAAATCTTAAAGTAAGGATGATTATCAATAATTTGTCAACAATTATAAAAAAGATGAAAAAATTATATTTTGTGCCCTTTAATGATCAAGAAGCCTGAAGACGTTAATTTTAGGAATGGAAAGCAAAAATTGGGTGTCAACACTAGGTATACTAAATAATCATTCGATAGCACTAATTATCTTGGTCTACTGGATCTCCTTAAATTCTGAACCTCTTGACCAAGAACAATAGGTGTCTGAACCACTTCCTCAACAACAGGCACCTGAATTTCTAAAGGTACAGGGTTATCAACTTGTACAAGTATATGAGGCTTATCATGTATAGGTGTAGACACAATGATACTGAGGTAACAGTAAGAGGAATTCTGATAACTTTAGCACTTTCAGTCGGCGCACGAACATCATTCTGAGAACAATCCTCATTTGCAATGTCAAATTTAAGAAATTTGGCATTTCAATATTCAATTATTCTTGTTTCCCTTGTAGGATAGTAGAACATTTGTCCTTTAGAATGAGCTGGATAATAAATGAAAAACCAACGCGAGGTTCTAGGTTCATTTTTCTTTTCTGAAGGGTTATATATCTTTACCTCCACTGGACATCCCCTAAACTCAAAAATGATTTAAACTGGACTTTCTATTGGTCCACAACTCAAAAGAGGTTTTAGGAACTGACTTGGAAGGGACACAATTAAGAATGTACGTGGATGTTTTAATAGCTTCACACAAGAGGAACTTAGGTAAGTTAGATCTACTCATCATACTTCTCATCATGTTTGAAGTATGATTTTGCCTTTCGGCTACATCATTTTGGTCAGGACTGCCAAGCATGGTCAACTGGGAAACTATGCTACAATCTTGTAGAAATTCGGCAAAGGTTTCCATTTCTTGCCCAGACTCAGTTTATCTACCATAGCACTCACCTCCACGATCATACCTCACTATCTTAATGACCTTTCCCAGTTGCTTCTCTACTTTAGTTTTAAACATTTTGAACATTTAAAGAGAATCTGATTTTTCTCTAATAAGACGAACATAAACATACTGAGAAAAGTCATCAATAAAGGTGATAAAATAACTTGAATCACATATTGTAGTAGAATACTAACCACTTATGTCTGTGTGAGTGATTTCCAACAAACCAGAACTACGAGTACTATTCTTTTTTGTTTTAGTCAACTTTCCTCTAATGCAATTAATACATGTTCTTATGTCCCAAAAATCAAGAGAAGGAAAAATATTAGTCTTAACCAATCTATCAACTCTATCTTTAAAGATATTACCTTAGCACCTATGCTACAACATACCCAATTTTTCATTTTAAAATGATCATTTAGACCCAACATTTTCAGAATTAAATGAATTGTGTTCAAAAGAAAATTAACTTTTTCAGTAAGAGAATTAAAACCATAACCAAATCTGTCTAAAACTGGAACAGAAATCAAATTCCATCTAAAAGATGGTACATAAAGAGTGTTTTCAAGAACAAACTTATAGCCAGTTTCTAAGTCTAAAACTACAGTTTTTATGAACTCTACTTCAACTTAAACATATGTGGAGACTCTAATTCTTGACTCCATTTCTTTGGCTTTCTTTTATTTTTGAACCCCTGCAAGGAAATGACAACATAGGCAGTAGCTCCACTATCAAACCACAGAGAATTAATGGGGACATCTACGAAGCGTGACTAAAAAAAAAAGAGCCAGATGATTACCTTCTTTTGACTCCTTTTTTATCCAAGAATGAAATTTGGTGCAATCCCTCTACTTGTGACTAGGTTTCTTATAAAAAAACAATTATTATTTTTCTTAAAAGTCATGTTACTGACCCTAGGATATTCGATTTAATCTTTACCATGCCTTTTATTGTCCTGACCTTTCTTAGAAGTATGATTATTAGATCTTTCAAATTTTCCAGGTCCCTTGCTAGAGCTTGCTTTAGAATAATGAGAAGCTAACATGGCAATCTCACCTTTCTCCTTTTTATTTTTTTCCTCTTCAACAACTCATTTGGAGATGAGATCATTGATTGACTAAGATTCATTTTGAGTATTATATGCAATTTTCATTTTGCTTAACTCATCAGGCAAAGAGTTAAGAGCAGAGTGAACAATGTAAGTATTAGGAAGAGTTATTTCAAGAGTTTTCAGTTTGGACTGAATGTGGACCATCTTAAGTATGTAATATCTAACACCCCGAATAAAGTCATACCTCATCCCTGGAAGTTTATTTATTATATCTCCAGTCTCAGCCTTATTGGATACAATATACCTTTTTTCCATTTGGGCAAAAAAACGTTTTGGCATTGGTAGTTTCAGGCAAGCCACTTTTGAGGTGCTCATCAATTGACCTCCTAGCATAAAATTTCTTTTCAGCAGCTATTATTGTTCAAATAAATGGTAACTGTTCACAACATAACATGAATGAATTTATCAAAATAGCAAGGAATAAGAATAATAATCTTATCACAGCGATGAGTCACGCAGCATCAACAAGTATCCCCTTTAGGTAGGACAAGAAAATATTTTCAATATTAGAAATTTATTCCCTTTGGACAGACAAATTAACTAAAGTCAAAATATTTTTTCATAATGGGGCTCATCACAATACTAATTTAAAACACACAGCAAATCTCCTTTGGGCAAATCATTGTATATTTTAACTTAGTGATATCCCTCTAAATGGATTAAACAAGTCTCATAAAGTAAAGCAAATAGGTCACTTTGATGTACACTTTTTACCCTAATTTACATTACAAATTCAATCTCAGGGATTCAACATGTCATTGTTTAATTTGCTCATGTGACACAGTAAATAACCACACAATTGAAAATATCATAATCTTATTTAGTTACAATTCAAATGGAACCATATTCAAATAGAATAAATATATAAATAAATAAATAAATAACAATTCGACATCTTTTATAAAAAATAGCTTTAATTTTTAATTTCATAAATTAAATAATTTATAATATTATTTAATCTAAGCATATGGAACTAAATAAATGAATGAATCTTTACTAACATAGCCGTCAGAACACATACTTAGGAAGACTTTAATTTCATAAATTAAATAATTTATAATATTATTTAATCTAAGCATATGGAACTAAATAATTGAATGAATCATTAATATAGTCGTCGGAACTCATTCTTAGGAAGGCTTTAGTTTAGCCGACTTCAATGCAGCCAATATAAAAAAAAAAATATTCACACTCTGTAAACAAGAAACACAATGTAAACAAGAAACACAACGGAAAATAAATAAATTAAATTGGTGATATATCAAACAAATTTCAAAACTCAATCGTGTTGAAGTTATTGGAAAAATACATCATAGTTTCCAGAAAATCATAGAATTCAGTTTTCAGTCATTAGATACATCAAAATCTAGCTGGTAAAGTGTTTGTAATAGAATTACTACAGCGGTAGAAACTGTTGATCTCATAAACATTAATAGGATTAAAGATCAATGTGAAAAACTCTTGATACTAAGTGTTAAATTTACAGAGAAACACAACAAAGATTCACATAAACCAAGAAAACCTATTAATGTAACGAAATATGCACAAAAAAAGATGTGTACCTTTATCCGCCATAGAGACACGTAATCAAAGATGAACTAGGCTGAGTCTTCCTCTCCTTTGACTTATGACGGCTGACAGCTTATAGGAATATGTCTTAGATTAAAGCCAGAAGAGAGGACCTAGCCTTACATTTATAGACTTAAAAACCTTAACCTAATGCACCCCATTATGGACTCACAGGTCTACTACAAGCCTACATTATTGCCAGACCACACGAATAACATGAAATGAACACAGACTCATATGGAATTTCCATGAATACGCAGCATGTGTCTTGTTCACCAATTAATAATATCAGTCCGTTTTACTTTAACGTAATGAAAAGTTAATGTCAAATTCATATATTATAAATAATTCTAACATTATTATCTTACGTGATTGATTAATGGGAATACTAGTATTTTCTTGATATTAATTTATCGTGGTGTTGAAAGGAATGAAACTACGTACAAAGTTGAAAAAATCAATTGATTGCTGCACATGGTAAAGAGGGTTGAGTGATGATGACCAATATTATGGGAAATTAAGAACTTTGTGCTATGAGAATTGCTTGAATTAGTAGTGTAATCATGACATGATGATTCAATAATTGATTAATAATTATAGGGCAAGTAGTAGGTTACCTAATGATGACGTACTGATGACTAAGGTTATAGGACGAGCCAATGATTCACATTAATGATAGAAATTTTTTGCAATACATTTCTATAATCTATATCTATATATTTATATTTAATCTATATAATATATTAAAAGTGTGAAGATCCTTAGAAATGTGCTTTGAACTTTTTATCCTTCATTAAAAAACTCTTCTTTAGACGAAATCATCTTTTTACTATTTTCTCTATTTAAATTTCTCAAAAAAATTAATGATTCAAGCTTAAAAAAAATGCGTCTTATATTTTCTATCTTGTATCCTTTTTGGATTATGTCACAAATTGTTCAAACTACGCAACTTTTCTAAATTCATGTTCTGATTGGTTTGTAAATATTTTTTTTTTACCAAATCTTGTGTCCTTTTTGGATTATGTCGCAAATTTTCCAAACTACCAACTTTTCCGAATTTGTGTTCTAATTGTTTTGTAAATATTTTTTTTACCAAATTTTCCATCATTTTTTCTCTACTTCTATATAAAAAAGTTTCATATTTTTCATCGTTTTTTGTCTATTGTTCATAACTTAAATGTACCAACAAGATTCATCTAATAAGGTATAACTAAATGTTTGTGGTGTAACCGAGACAGGAATGCCAATTCTGAGTCAAATGCACTTTCTTTCTCCTGAAATTTCTTCGTTCTTGGACCCGTTTCACCACGTTTGATCGTAATCTCACTACTATCCAGTAGTTTGCCCTTGTAAACAACCCCAAAACTACCAGCACCAATCTTCTTCTCTAGCGAAAAATTGTTTGTAGCTGCAGCAAGGTCAGTAAACTGAAATTCCTCTGCCCTATCTGCGTGTTTAGAAGAAGTTCCACTCCTTTGATGCCTCATCAACCGCAACCCTTGACGCCTAAGAGTTGATGATCTTGAAACAGACGACTACTACTGGATAATTGCCTACCATTAGAAGTAGTGGCAGTAATGAGATAGATACATAATGTTATTGAAATATTGGAACTCTTTACAAATTTATGTTGCCTTGAGAAGTGTACATCCACGCTTGACTCTTTTGGACCATGTATCTAAAAAAATCTTGATAGTAATATGTTCTATAATATTTGGGCTGCCTAATTTATATCTTTTAGTTGTATAACTACGATTGAAGAGAATAACATACTTTATTTTTGTGAAACCTTGATTTTTCTTTAGAATTGATCAACAAATTGCAAAGAAGTCAAGTAGTGACGATTTCATTGGCAAAAAGTGGAGGACTGCATGCTTAAATTATGGAATCTGGACTTTGATGCATTATGGACAAAGAAGATATTATCATAAAGGCTTCAGATAACATTGTCATAAATAACCAGTATCTATCTGCCTAAAGATTTTGATCCAACAGCTTTACAGTCAGTGACAAATCGCAAATTATAGCTACTCAATTATGTCTCTATTATGAACATTGCATTATTATTTACTATATACATCACACTTTAGCTGCAGAGATTCGAGACTTAAGTACACTGAAGAATTCTATCATTGTTTAACCTGCAAATTTATAAAGCCTTTCCCTCAGATTTTGATCCATCAGTTTTACACTGAGTGACAATTACAAGGTCAATTGCTTGATTAGGTCTTGAATTTTGAAGTTCCATTATAGATTGTTTTATATCATCATTGCATACTTTATCTGCAGATATTTGAGGCTTATGTACATTAAAGAATACATGTTATTCTTTAAGGCGATTTTGGTGAGGCAGAAGTCTCCTAATCGAGTTGTAATTGAAGAGGCGGTCAACAATGATAACTCCGTTGTCGCACTACATCCAATCACTATGGAGAAGCTTCTGTTCTCCTTTGAAGATACAATTCTCATCAAGGTTTTTTAACATGATCTTGATTAAGTTACTCTGAGTATTTTTTTTAAAGTTTACTTTGACCATGTTTTACTTAGTGCTTCGAATTATCTAACGATTTTTAACGTTATGAAGAGCGAATGTATAAAAAAGACAAAAACTCCTATTTTGATATGTTTCCATTGCATTTTCTCAAGGAACACTAACATTTGTATTTACTGTATGCAGTAAGATTGATTTTTAGTCTACTTACTAATATATTTGCTCCATTCATCGTTGGAAAAAAGAGACTCAATAATTTTTCTAGGAATTTATTAAATAAGACTGCTTTATGAAGTAGCTACTGCTCAGAATATATTATTATGCTTTCATTTCTCTCACTTTTTGTAGGAGTAGCTGAGGGTCTATCAGTCATCTCTCTACCTCTGAGGTAGAGGTAAAGTCACATTCACTCTACCCTCCCCCGTTGATATTGTTGTTGTTATTGAGACTGCTTTTTTAAAGCAAATTTTTATCGATCTCTTTATGTTTGATACTTACTGAATGTAGTTAATAAAGACATACTCATAATTCTCCCAATGAACTCAAATTTCTAAGTAAGAGGTTGAGCAATTTATACTAATCACTTTCTTGAATTGATTATGCATTACTGGGAAAAAACAGAGTTTCCATTTGAAGTCATTCCAAAACTTGGTGTTTTGTGGTTAAAGTTGTTGTCACGTGATCATGAGTTCACTGGTTTAAACCGTAGAAACAGCCCTTTGCAGAAATGTAAGGTGACGTTGTGTACAATAGACTCTTGTGGTCCATCCCTTCCTTAAACCCGCGCATAGCGGGAGCTTTAGTACACTAGACTTCCCTTTGTTTTTAATATTTTAACTTTTCTTGATTTTCTTTTATTGGTTCTTGATTTCAGGTGTTCTGATTGATTGTGGTGTTGCAGTTGATTCCATGTTTAATGAACAAAAATAGGTGCAGATACTGGTTATATCAGCAGGAACACCCAAGAATCTTAGAGTCAAAGTACTTGATTCTACACTATCAACTATTTGTACATTTCCACTAAATAACAATGTTTTCAATGTGTTCTGTTATGAGATTCCCATTTATCGAGGAGAGAAATACTTAGCTAGGATAATGTATTTTTATGACAGGGTTAATGGAGATTCGAATCCTCCTATATTTGATCAGATTATTGATGGTACTTTTTGGAGTCCAGCGAGGGTTATTGGCATGGAATCCCTTTATATTTTGAAGGGATTTTTAAGGCTATTGGGAAAACTATGAGTGTGTGTTTAGCTGCCAAGAGTTTAATGAATTCCGACCTTTTATGTCTGCTTTAGAGCTTGTTTGGAATCGAATTCATTGTATAATTCTACTGATTTTAATACTTAAGCATTGACTTTACTTGCAAGGAGCATTTTTGGGAACAATGGTTCAATTGTTAGGTAAGTTTGTTCACCTATCTGGACCTAAAGTTGTTAACTTTGACTTAAAAAGATCTATTTTAATTTGATTAAGTTGGTAGTTGAGTTTCGATTATGATTCCTGAATTTTGATATGCCACTTAAAATACAATTTAATTACTTGTTGTTTATGTGGAACTGAATCCTAATTTAGGTGTTAAAATGGTTAACAATTTATGTATTTCAATATATATTGACCATCAACTTACTCCTGAACTTTAACATTTTAGATGTTCTTTCAAATTTCAACATAGAAATATTTAAATGAGTCCAGGGTCTATTGGAAATAACTTCTCTACCTCACAAGGGAGGGGCAAGATCTGCGTATGCACCACCATCCTCAAACCCCACCTATGGGTCTGCGTACACACCACCCTCCCCAGACCCCACCTATGAAATTATGTTGGATTTGTTGTTGTTATTTTGTTTAATTCATCTGAATAAATTCGTTAGATATTAAGGTGCCTTAAAGTTGGCAGTTTAGACTAAGGAATTATATGTTGGCTTATGAAACTAAAATTTACTCCATCATGTGGAAAAAGGAAAAGAAAGTGAGAAATCAGCTAAGACAATCTAGAGAAAAAAAGGTATGAAATAAACTAACAATACTGGAAAAATCCCAAAAGCAAGTCTTATTCTATTTAGGGTTGGGCATGGTATGGTATGGTACGATATTTTAAACTTCGATACGGTAACTTCGATTTTCTGTATCTAAAGAAAAATACCATTACCATACCAAATTAGTTTGGTATGGTTTGGTATTTTTAAATTTGGTTTCGATATTTTATGATATGGTAATTCAGTAACCATGCTTTATTTGATTTCTACTTACATATATTCATATAAAAAATCTATAAATTTAAATTTTAAAAACATGTCAATCATATTAGACTAACAACTATCTTTGTTAATCAATTATACAAAAAGAATAATTCAATCGCGATTGAATAGTGCGAGATGCAAACTCTGAACAACATTACCTAAACTTAAGCATAGAACTCCTAAATAATAAGCTTCCCAAAAAATTTATTTCTTAATAAAAGTTACTTTTGTGTTCAATTGGTTAATGGATGATATATAAATATATTTAATAATCTTAAATATAATATATATATATATATATATATATGGGGGGGAGAGGGGGGGGGTTATATGTTATTTAAAAACTTCTGTGTGGTATACGGTATTTTGGTATTTATTGTACAAATATCAAATACCGTACCAAATATCAAAATAATTTAAAATACCATATCAAATACCATAACATCCATACCGCGGTATAAAAAATTTTGATTTCGATCTGATAATCGATATATACCATATTATGTCCACCCCTAATTCTATTTCAGTGTTCACTCAAATTATATACGTGAAAAGGGGTCTTTTAGTAATCCATATACTTAGTATTGTTTAATCACAATCTGAATTGCTACCTTTGAGGCTTTAGATTCATTCTTACTGCTCATTTGAAATAGGTCATGGACGGCAATACAATCTATCCTTTCCCGCTTCTCTCCAAACTTCATTACAAGAAAGACAGAAAAATACCTAGGCATGAGTTATGCTCTTAGTACTAAACAGCTAATAGTCTTTGTGGGCATATCTTTTTAAGTTCATTCCTGAAAATTGTTCTTAAGCATAACTAAAGTACCCTTAACATATATTGTTAATAAACTATCTGAATGCAGTTATACTCAAGTCTATTTGGTATTTTATCTGCATTTGGTTGTAGGTATTAATAGTCCTGATATTATTTATCCCACCATTTATATCATAGTGGGGATAGCTAATCCCAGATAATTAATTTCGAAATAACTTATTCCCAACCAACAAAATTAAAGTCCCATTTTTATCCAAACAAGGGCTTAAAATTGTCTAATTTTTAAAGGAGTAGAAAATCACTCTTCGTCAAATAATGAAAGGACAACTTTATATATCTCCTCTCTCATGAACCTATTGATTAAATGTGTTTTTGTTCCTTTTAGTAACTGGATACAAGTCTGAAATAGTCAAACCAATGAATTTCGTATATCAAAGTCTTAAGCAATTGAAAAAAAAATAATGTTTCTTCCGTATGTAGAACCCACATTATTTGGGCAAAAATATCAGGTCTTGCATAGTAGTAAATTTTGCTATAATTTTTTCATTAAATATCACAAAAATTAATTATATGCTCTTAATATTTATTTATATTATTTAAATAAATATAATAATTATTTTAATGTTAACTGCTAATTTTTAATACTTAATTTTTATATATAATTTTATTGATTTTAGGGATAATAGTCCGAAAAATACATGTACTTTGCCTAAATTTGGAGTTGCGCATACTGAACTTTGTGAGGGTCATATGACCCCTCTAGACTTTTTTTTCGTATTTAAATGACATATATCTGTCTACTTAGACCACTTATTCAGTCATCCAAAAGGCGGTGATTCACACGCGATCTTTCAACAAATAATTATTCCTCCTAATTATGTTTTAACTCCTAATTATATAACTCCGAGATATTATCATGGTGGGATTATGAATAGTAAAAGTCAAAATTAAGAGGAATAATTATTTGTTGAAAGGTCGCGTGTGAATCACCGCTCTCTGGGTGACTGAATAATTTTACATCGAAGTCTTCTATTTGTGAGCGAAATAAATTTTCTTGTCTGAATTTTGGATTTATGCCTATTTGTAAATGGGTGTTTACCATTTTGTTTGATAAATTTCACTTGAGAAAATCCTATAGTATCTAACTTGATTAGATTTATCTTTCAATATCTTATACATAAATGTCAAATATAATACGAAGAGCATTCAAATGTTTCACAAATAATTTCATCTACTTCTTGAAGACCTTTTTGCGTAGCCTTCAGTTAATACTTTTCACTTAGTCAGGAATTTACTAACTTCAAGTTTTATTATTAGGTCTGTGAAAATAATTTTTATAAATTTTTTAAATTACTTTTAATTTATAGTTACTAGATTTTGAAAGAAACTTTGAAATTTTTTTGGGTGTACTGGAAATCAAACTTTCATTATGCTATATATAGTTAACTTAAGTAGATAAAAGTCCTCAAGCATAAGCAACCTTTGTCATTTCAGTTACACCTAGCTATAAGTAATATTACTTGCCTTCTAGGTTTAAGGGCTTCTCAGTTGTTTCCTGTCATTAGGATAAACTTAATATCCTCTATTGATTTAAAAATTGGACTTATCAGCAACTTTCTCTTAAGTTTGATTTGTCTATGACGTCATTCTACTTGAGATCACCAAGTGTAAAAGACTATTTCTGGTGTACGATAGGTGGTACCTTTTCAAACATTATATAATTTCTTTATGGGTATATGAATTTTCTGAGACCATGTAATAAAATTTGGTTATTTTTGTTATTTGTTCTTCTCATTAGATTATTTCGTGTTAGACTTAATATATCTTTCTATTTGGAGGATACTACATACTCTTAAAACCTGATTTATGTTCGTGTTCAACACTTGTAGGTGATATTGCTAAGAGAATTTGGTATCTTCATGTTTGTCATATTGGTGATCTGATATACAATTTGATTCTATTATTTCTTGGTAATATTTTCTTTTTAAAAGGTAACTGGTACACATTGCTTTTTTTAAATGTATGAATTGTGACTATTATTTTTATGAATTATTTGTAGAATATCCTCGCAATTGAGTTTCAATTCTTTGTAAGATAATTACTTTGACGGAAAAGCCTGCATTTCATAATTTTATTTTTAAAGGTGATTCAAGTACTTGTGAACAAATTTTGATGGTAGTAGAGGAAATCATATGCATTCTTATGAGTATCATCAATTTCCGTGAGTAGAATTTTTGAGGTATTCTGCCGCTAAAATAAAAAGGTTGAGGATATTTTTGGACCAAAAAGGTAAAGTGAATATTTGCGAGTCATTTTTTACACGTTAATAATAACTTGATAAAAATAGTGAAAGACGATTATCTGTTGAAAAGTCTTTTAAGGAAGCTTAACACGAAATGATTTTTCCTTGACACTTTTTGCTTTCCATTTCAAGTAAACAAGGCAAGAAACAATAAGAATCCTTCCTAGCTAGGTTTTTTTTACCATGACAAAGGGTCTGTCTATTGATTGCAGGGTAATTGGGTTGTTTCTAAGTATGTAATATGGAATACAAACCCTGCACTTCTATTTTATGGATTTCATCTCTTTGCTGACTTGAATAAAAATAATTCGTGTAATTATAACTTGAATGTACAATTCAATTTTTGCTACTTATTATAAATCAAGTATTTTTTTTGTTTATAATGGAGGTAATTGTACAAGGTAAGATCTGTAAGTCATGATTAGACCAGATATTTGTAATGGTCAAAAGCTCACACATACAAAAGATCAAAGTAGCAAAAATGAGAATATTTCGATGAATGTGTGAGCATACTAAGAGAGATATAGGGCTAGGGATGAGGATATTCTAGAGAAGGTGAAAGTAGCTCCTATGATGGTCAAGGTGAGAGGCGAAATTGAGATAGTTCAGACATGTGAAGAGAAGATGTTTAGATGCCCAATTGACTTACCAAATATTTTTTTTTGTGTGTATGTATATATGTATGTGTGTATGTGTGCGCTATACATGTATAATAATCTAAAATATCTTCAATTTTGATAAAAATGTAGAATCCTGAGAATAAAATTAACTCTTCAAATGCCTTTAGAATTAGGAAATAAATATAATGACTAAATACTACTTAGAGTGTCTAAAAACTCTGTTTGTCATTAATTAGACAATTTCAACTTATAGAAAAAGATAAAACAGTATAAACTTAAACGGGAAATATATTTTGGCTACATCTAATTTTGCTCCTTAATTATTAGTTTGATGACAATTTATTATGTTCCTTTTTTAATTAATCACATTATTTTATCTTCAAAATTTTATGTTATAGTTTCAATTTTTTGTAATTAATGAAATAACGTACACACAATAGTTTATTTTTCATATACATTTGTTCTTAATTAACGCTTGATACACGTGCAACACACGTACACTAATCTAGTATATTAAAAGTGTGAAGACCCCTTAGAAAAGTGATTTGAACTTTATTTCCTCCATTAAAACACTCCGCAATAGACAAAATCGTCTTTTTACTATTTTTTTAATAATTTCTAAAATTTAAAAATTCATTAGAATTTAGTTATTAAACCTTTCCTTATTTGAATTATGTACCTAAAGTTTAGGGTTCTTTTTGAATTAGTGTTTGTGTGAAAAAGTCAATCGTTTAATAGAAATTTACGATTGAAAATTTGGAGGAAATAGGCATATTCCGCCAAATAAAGTGGTAAGTCTTTTATTTACTTCATCTTTATTTAAATTGTGACTTAGTTTTGATTATGTTATTTAACTATATTTTTTAATTGAATCTTTATTAAGTTTGAAATAAAAACAAGTTTATGAACGGGTTGTCTGCCAAATCAATGGTCGTGAACCATTTTTGCCAGCTTATCGTCTTCCCATATACTTGCTTGATAATGACACTTCATGGATGATAATTGCTACTTGCAAGTTCTGACGTTGGTTGTTGTATTAAGTTCTAGCAAATTGAGGTATGATCACTAATAATGGAATCAAATTCGTGTTTAGCTTTTTAATTATCAGTGGTTGCAATAATATAGTCTTTTAATTTTATGTTGTTTTTGTTTTTATTTTCGATTCGGTGTTCGGTATCCGCATTGGAGTCCGATTAATCTGGATTTACACTGCGTAAGACCCCATTCGGGGGGAAACGCTTCCTATCAAGTATTTTTCCATAGGTAGGGCTCCAATCCGAGAACTCTGAATAAGTGAAGAGCAGCCCCATCCGCTGCACCACATCCTTTGGTCGTCTTTTAATTTCATGTTGGTGTTTCATTGTCAACTCTATCCATTATTGTTTATAATTAATGGTTGGATGTTTTTATTCTCCATCTCTTTTATAATTTTATTCTGTAGTAGATTTAGCAGTTTTTCTATATTACAAATTAATTTTTGATCAATTAATTGGTTATAAGTCCGACTTATTGTTAATGTAATATTCATGTAAATTATAATTTCTAACTATAAAATTAATTAAGCATGTCTATAAATCTTTTCTCTTTGGTTGGGTTTGAGTATATTTACCATGTTTTTTGGTTCAAGTAAGATTATTGTTTCAAAATTATAATTTGTTAATAAATTTTGTATTTAATAGGTTTTTAGTTAATTGAGATACTCTTAAATCTTTATTTAGAAACAGAGTCTTGAAAAGTATTAACTTCGTAATATTAATTTAGGTAAAACATTATTATACATATTTTAGCAGTGTAATAATTCCTTATGTACAAATTGGTTCTGAAATAAATATTACAATTGTGATACTATTTTAGTAGAAAAACTATCATGTTGTTAGCCTTATGATAGATGACAAGCGACAGGTAAAATCTAACACTATCGTTGATTCAAGAAAAAAAAAATAGAATAAGTTTGGAATTACTTGCAAGATGTTATGATATATATCAATTATAGTGAATGTCTATCAAGATCTATTTGATGTCTATCAGGATTTGATGTATCTGTCTTTTATTGTGAAACTAGGAGCAAATTTCTCATTAAATAGAAGGTTTCCTTCATTGTAAATCATCCCTCAAGAGAAATAACAATTACTCTCTATTCTCTATTCTTCTTCTTCTCTATTCTTTCTTGTTTTATAACACGTTATCAGCCCGAGACTCTACCGTCTCAATTTTTATCTGGGTTGTTAAAAAATAGAGAAAAATAGGGTATATCGAGGTCGGGTTTGTTGGTCGAGGTTCAAATTGAAGTTTTTGGGGGCAGATTCTTTTTGTTCGAATAACATTGAGCTTGAAAGCTTCAAATTAAGGTCTATTTCTACTCTTTCACTCTTTTTATTTCATTGTTTATTATATTTGGTGTGTTGGATTGAACATCTTGGTTGATTTCTTGATCTTTATTGGTGGTGAATAATTGCTTGGTTTTTGATTCATTGTTGATTTCGTTGCTTATGTACGACGCGGTGAAATGATATATCATTTGAGATTTGAAATCGGTAATTTGAGTATAGAATTGGGGGTGGAGATTAAAAGAATTGAATAAGGTGAATGTTAATTATTTTGATTTATTGATTATGTTTTTGAACTCGATAACGTCATGTTTTAGGCCGAAATCGATAGGCAAATTTTAGGTTTCGGGGTAGGCAACTCGTAGGATTTTATATCATTGAATTTGTGAATGTCTGTGTTGAATGATTTCTCCACTTTTATTACTTTTCATCAAATGTATTCATTCACCAGGGAATGTCCCGAGGTCACATTGTACTTATTCCCTGGGAATGCCCCGACGTATTATGTACGTAAAGGTGGTTTGTGAAGAAAGCCCGAGACATCGGGTAAAGTATTGGAGATTAGTCTAGAGTTAGTTTAGAATAGGATTTACATTTTCATATTTTTCTATTTTTTGGGACTGTATAACTCGGACTGGACATTATTTTGATTTTGAACTTTGTTTGATTTGTTTGTTGCTTGTTTTATGTGTTTTATGTAGTTTATACATTCATAGTGTCAAATTAGCCGATATACTCTACAGAGCGACCATGGTCGAACCACGGGACTGAGGGGTGCCTAACACCTTCCCCGCGGTCAACAGAATTCCATAGCCGGAATCTCTTGTTCGCGAATCAGTTTTAGAGTCAAATCATTTTGAAAAAGGATTTCCAAAGGTAACTTGCCACACCCGATTTATGTCAAGTGGCGACTCTGAGTTTTGAATATAAAAAGTCCTTTCTGAAACAAATCTTCTTTTTGTCACTTAATAATCAAAACCCTTTTGGAACTTAAAATCAATTCTTTTTTGGTTAAAAAGGGAGTGTGACAGTTATGGTGACTCTGCTGGGGATCTTTCAGAATTCGAGCTTATTTTTTGGAGTTGTATAGGCTTAGTTTGACATTATTGGTGTATAAACATTATTTGTGTTATTGTTTTATCACTGTTAAATGTCTACGTGCTCTTTGTTTATAGTCTTTCTTTGTGTTACAGCTTTATATCTGGCATCATTTGCATAATTCGAGTCAATTCTTTCGCAATAAGTTTCGTAGTACATGTATGTACACGACCTCTAGTTTAGTCACCCTTATTTTAGGAGGGGGAGCTGTCGGGTGTATAGAGTGGGTGGAAAGCTCTCGCAGCCACTATCGACTATACGCTCCCCCTAACAACCTTGTTAGTGGATCCCAGCATAGATCAGTCTTTAGGCCATGCTTATTTGCATCATATTGAGACCTAGCGGGACTCACGTGGCCCTTTGTATGAGACTCGCCTTTAAAGCATTCCTACATACTAAATGTTGCATACTTAAGGGTAACGTGGCCATTTGACGAATTGATTTTGGGAAAACATGTGTTAGAAGAAAAGTGTGTAGGCAAGAAAATATTGAAAAAAGAAAAAAGAAAAAAAAGGTGAAAAAAAGAGTTTTGTAAATTTTAGAGTTCTTTAGGGCTTTTATTTTCCACAATCCAAAAATTCAAAAAGATTTTTTTTATGTTTTGCACTCATTTTTCAAAAAAAAAAAAACATCAAAAACATTTTTCTTTTGTTTCTTTGGTAAGCGTTCACAATTCGAAAACTCCAAAAAAAAAATTAATAGGAGCTTTTCATAAAGAAAATTCAAAAAGATAATAGAAGTTTTGTACATTTCATATAACGAAAATATCAAAAGATTTTTCCTTCGTAGTTATTGGTGTCATTTTTATGTGAAGTATCAAATTGAAAACTCAAAAAAAAAATTATTAACGTTTTTCATCGTCTAGCTTTGGTCGTGTCTCTCAAGTTAGGGTTCAGTTTGTTATTTAATCCTTAATTGTCCAATCTGGACGAACTATGCACCCCTGATTCTCCTCTCTCGGGAGTGAGATACGTAGGTAGCCTATTGTGGGTTCATGAATCTTATTTCAAAAATCCAAAAAAAAATTCTTCACTCTTTATTTAGAGTAGGTGTTCCATATACATCTTTATAAGAAAACTACAAAAATATTTTTCTTTAATAGTTTCAAGTTTCATTTTCGTATGAATTTCAAAATTGAAAATTCAAAAAGATTTTTCTTTGGTAATCATAGGTTTCACTTTGTATAAGAATCTGAAAATATTTAAAAAGATTTTCTTCACTATTCATTTAGAGTTGGTGTCATATACATCTCTAAAAGAAAACCACAAAAGATTTTTCTTGAATAGATTAAAGTTTCATTTTCCTATGAAATTCAAAATTGAAAACCCAGAAAGATTTTTCTTTGGTAATCATAAGTTTCATTTTGTATAGGAAGATGAAAAATTCAAAAAGATTTTCATCAATTCTTTTGACAATTTGTTATTTTCTTTTCCTCTTAAAGTTTCAAGAAAAAAAAAAGAGTTGATCGGTCGTTTTGTGACAAAACTTCATGAACTACGCACACCTGATTCTCCTCTCTCAGGAGTGAGATACATAGGCGCCCTTTTTGGGCTCGGTTATCTTTTCCAAAGAAAAAAAAAGTTTTGAGAAATTATTGAACTCTAACGCATTTGCTATCTTTTATTCAGTTAGTTTAAGGTGGTTGGTTTATGGCATTTTGGCTGGCCCTCCATATTGCACCAAGTCGAAGAGAAGTTATGGGCAACAAGGATACTGAGGTTGTTGCCACTAATCAGATAGGGAGTTCACGGAATGAGAATTTAGGAGCTAATTAAGAGATTTAGAAATTAATGTACCAAATGATAGAAATGCATCTAGCTTGGGCTTATAGTTTGCCACCTCATCTATTTTCCGTCGATAATTTGGAATATCTTTTAGTTTGCCTCCCATGTCATATGCATAATTTTCCATTTTGTTTGACACGCCACATGTATAAGGGTCTACTCCAGGGCAATACTATCCAAACACTTCCAATAATTATTTCCTCACTTCTCAACACAAAACTACCACATGCTTGGCTTCACCTACTGTTCATGTTTTTACAGCAGCACCCCCACCTGAAGATCCAACTTTTGAGGTTTATCCACCGATTGTGCCTCCTCACTCTGTGAGAGAGCCTGTATTGAATATTTATGTTGATCAACATCATGCTATTGAGCCCACATTTAATTTGACTGATCTTTATGGCTACACTCAACCGCCTGAATTTTCTCTTAATACTGAGAAGCTTGTTATGACAGAAGAACAAGAGAAAATGCCCAGAAAATTGAGAAGTTTGGAACTGGCTATGAAAATCTTCTAAGGACTTGGGGGTACAAAAGTGTCTCATATAAAGATCTGTGCATGTTTCCATGTGTTCATCTCCCCCTTGATTTTAAAATACCAAAGTTTGAGAAGTATAATGGACATAGCGATCTTGTAGCACATTTGAGATGTTATTGAAGCCAACTAAGGGGTGCTGTAGGGAAGTAAGAATTACTCATGGCATACTTCGGTGAGAGTCTTTCAGGTCTAGCTTCAAAATGATTTGTTGACCAAGACATCGAAAAGTGGAATAGTTCGGATGACCTAGCTAATGAATTCATGCAACAATTTTAATACAATATAGAGTTGATTCCTGATGAGAAATCCCTAACTAATATGAATAAAAAGAGTATTGAAAATTTTAGAGAATATGCGATTAGATGGCGTGACCAAGCTGCTAGGGTGAAGCCGCCAATGAAAGAAAGAAAAATAGTGGAGGTGTTTATTCAAGCACAGGATGAAACATATTATCAACACTTGTTACCTGTATTAGGCAAGCCATTTATTGAGGTTCTCAAAATGAGGGAGATGATAAAGGATGGAATTAAGAGTGATCGCATTTTGAGTTTTGCAACATTAAAAGCAACTACTCAATCAATTCAAAAGGGTTCAAGAAATGCTGTAGGGAAAAAGAATGAGGAAGATGTAGCTACAATTGTAGTTGGACAACAGGCATGATCAAGAATACCACGTCGTCGTTACCCTCAGGCTCAAACCCAAGTTCATACCCAAGCTCTACAGAATCACTCTCAAAATCCATTATACTCTATTCCCCCATCTCCATATCTAATATATAATGCACAACCATATGTTTAATCCGCTTCTTACCCACAATGGCGTGCACCAACTCCTCAGAGTCATCCACAAACACACCAAAGCCCTTCTAGGCCAGATTTTCGGTGCAAGCCAAATAATGAAATGAGGCAGAAGTCGAGAGATAACTTCACACCAATTAGAGAGTCGTATGCCAGTTTATTCCAAAGATTGATACAGTAGGGCATGATCACTCCTCTCCTTGGGTATATTTCGATCCACATTCAAAATATTTTGATCCTAATGTATGATATGCTTATCATTCTAATAAGCAAGATCACAGTACTGAAGATTATCGTATTTTGAAAAGAGAAATAGAGAAAATGATTCAAGAAAAATTGATTGTGGTGCAAAACATTGGCACCTCAATAGTCCCACAGATTTATTCACCAGCACGTGGTACTGCACGATATATAGGAAGCAATGAGTTAAGCATGGGGACCCAGAACTTATTTGTTGAAGGGAATGTGTCTGATCGTGGTTGAAGCTCTAGTCATGCTGATATGCAAACCAGTAGCTAAGTTGTCAGGCTGAGCAATTGAGAAGTCACCCCTCTCCCTGCTAGGTAGAGGTCTGGTAGTTTGTTTTGTTTTCTTTTTTGTTTTTCAAATTATTTTAGGGTTGTAGTTCGGGATCTATCTTGTTTTGTCCCTTTGTCATTTATGTTCAAACCCTTTGTTTTCTTTATACAGTACATTTTATGTTGATTTTAGTGATATGGCATGCGTGCGAAATTTTTAGCTGGATCTTAAAATCTAATTTAACCATGAAACATTAAATTAGAGGGATAAGGTTAGAAAAGCATCTGAGAAAATAGGTAGAGTGCTGAGACATTTGGGGATAAGTTGAAGCCTTCTTTGAAAATCAATAGAAAGGCATATCCTAATTTGGTCAAATAGTGGAAGTGTGATCCCTATATTAAGAGAAACAAGAAGATAATCGGCTCCACAAAAGTATGGATCATTCGATGTGAGAGATGTACAATAAATATGGAGTTGCATGTTTGAAAAATGTAGAAGAAGAAGTGGCACACATGCTCAGTTAAAGTTAGTGTTGTTAAAGTGTCACAAATGATCTTCATTTTTCATTTCATATTGCATGATATGTACTTGCATTTTCAAGGATTGATATGACGAAGGCATTTCATTCTGCTATCCAAACATTGTGTCTTCCTTTGTTTAACCCATTTGAGCCTTAGTTTTATTTTCTTTCATGCACCTCATTTGGAATCAAGATAGAGTCAGGAAAGCTCAAAAGAAAAGTATCGAGCAAAAGAATAGAGTCAAAAAAGTTTTAAAAAAGAAGAGAGAAAAAATGTGTCCAAAAAGAAAGAAAAAAGAAAGAGTGTCAAAAAATTGAGTCAGAAAAAAATCCCAAAGAGAAAAAGAGTCAATAAAAGAAAAAGAAATCAAATTCAAGCAAAAGAACGAGTTGTTGGAACTATGTGTGACTTGATTCTTCTCTCTCAAGAGTGAGATACATAGGTTGCCCTACTCTAGGCTCGGTCCAATCAAATAAACAACTTAGAATTACCCAGTCAAAAGAAATTGGGGCATGAGTTAATCCTCATTATTTGAGTCGATTTCAAAAGTTGTAAGTCCTACCCCACTTCAAGTGTCGTTTAGGCCTCATGCCATCCTTTCTTTCTAACCTTATCCAAAAGCCAAGTTACAACCAAAGAAAGACCTTCAGATCAATATTTGAGAATGTTAACGCTAAGCATACAATGGATATGATGACGCATTTTGAAAACTACTTGTCTTCGTCAGCATAAGGAATTAGGAAAGAAATAAAAATGAGAGTCTTATTGGTGAAAACCCTCATGGGCACCGTAAGATGATGGTAAGTTGAGAGAGATAAAATGAGAGAATCTTATCGGTGAAAACCCTCACGGGCACCGTAAGATGATGGTAAGTTGAGAGAAGTGAAAATAAGAGAGTCTCATTTGTGAAAAACCCTTACGGACACCATAAGGCAATGGTAAGCTGAGAAAAAAAATGAGAGAGGCTTGTTGGCGAAAATCCTTTAAGGCACCACTAGCCGAATGAGGTCTTAAATGCAATTGACCTAAGGAAGCAACTCGATTTCATAGCCATTAACTCAACAACAATCGGTAGAAATTTTGGATGGAAAGATCAGGCAGCTTAATCCAAAATGCATGGCATAATCATTAGAGTTGACTGTCATTTTTAATTAAATTTTTTGTTTCTTTGTTTCAAATGGGGACATTCATTGTCTTTTCTTTCTTTTTTATTTTTATTTTATTTTCTTGAGTCAGTTATCCAAGTAAAAAAATTATTGTCATTTTTTCTCGTCTTTGAGTCAAAGTCCATGTCAAAATAAGTGAGAAAAGAATTCAAAACTGGCTACCAACTTCTTTAATTGTACAAAACAAGACAGAAAAGCCAAAGCATAAAAGAGACATAATTGTGAGCCGAAATAAGGCATGCAGAAAGTTTCATCAACAGACAAATCTGGGAACTCATGGAAATACCAAGGTTTAAAGAGTTTATCTGAGGAACATGGCAAAGCAAAAATGCTGTGTTTTATTTTAGAGTCACTCTTAATAATCTGAGTTTGGTTCAATGATGCAGCAAGTCAATGACATATGTTAATGGTTGAAAGCAAGATTAAATGTGAATAGCACAAGAGCAATTGCCTCGAAAGCCAAAGCCACTAACCAGCCACCATGTTTTAAACTCACAAGTTTTCTTTGATAAAACAGAAAACATGTTACCTTCAAATCAAGGACTTCCAAGCCTAAACATCGAAAGTCATAAATTTTTACATCTATAAATGCAAGGGGGAAATGTTTCTACACAGATTTGGTGATCAAAACCATGGTAAAACTCATAATCCAATATCTCAAGGAGACACACTTCTTTGTCCAGGCAATTCAAGTTCATTTATTAGGTGATGCACTTTCTAAATTGAACTTTCACTCCTAGAAGTCACACTTTTTAGTTGAGTCCTTCCACTTAACCCTTAGGAGACACACTTCCTTGTTAGGGTAGTTCAAGTTTTGGCATGCTAGGTGACATACTTTCTAACTTAAGTCTTTACTCTAAGAAGATGTACTTTCTGGTTGAGTCCTTCCATGCAACCCCTAGGAGATGCACCACCTCCTTATCTGAGTAATTCAGGTTTTATTTATTAGGTGATGCACATCCTAAATTGAACCTTCACTCCTATAAGTTGCACTTTTTAGGTGAGTCCTTTCACTTAACCCTTAGGAGACACACTTCCTTGGTGGATATTCAAGTTTCGCTTGTCAGGTAGTTCACTTCCTAACTTAAGTCTTTACTCCTAGAAAATGTACTTTCTAGTTGAGTAGTTAACCCCTAAGAGACACATTTTCTTGTGTGATTTAAGTAGCATTTGAAAGGAAATGCATTTCTTTGTTTAGGTAATTCAAGCGACATTTGTAAGGAGATGCATTTCCTTGTCTAAATAATTTAAGTGGCATTTGCAAAGAGATGCATTTCATTGTCTGGGTAATTCAAGTGACATTTGTAAGAAGACATATTTCCTTGTCTGTGTAATTCAAGTGACATTTGTAAGGAGACTCATTTCCTTGTCTATTAATTCCAGTGGTATTTATAAGGGACGCATTTTCTTGTTTGGGTAATTCAAGAGATATTTGTAAGGAGACGCATTTCCTTGTTTGTATAATTCAAGCAACATTTGTAAGGAGATGCACTTTCTTGTTTGGGTAATTCAAGAGGCATTGATAACGAGACGCACTTCCTTGTTTTGGTAATTCAAGTGGCATTGGTAAGGAGACACACTTCCTTGATTGGGTAATTCGAATTTTACTTGTTAGGTGATGCACTTCCTAACTTAATAAGATTTGATTCCTAGAAGATGTACGTCCTGGTTGAGTCAGTCCCCTTGATTCCTAGAAGATTTACTTCCTAGTTGAGTTAGTCCCCTTGATTCCTAGAAGATATACTTCCTGGTCGAGTCATTCCCCTTGATTCCTAGGAGATGTACTTCCTGGTCGAGTACGCACTTCCTTGTCAGTTTTTATTTGTCAGGTGGCACACTTCTTAATTTGAACCTTTATCTCTAGAATACGCACTTTCTAGTAGGAATTCCTCACTTTAATTCTTAGGAGACACACTTCTAAGTCTTGGTCATTTAATTTTACTCTCAAGAGATGCATTTCTTGGTCAGAATCTTAATTGATCATTGCAACATGCAAGTAGTTATGACTGGATTTGACATTCATAAAAGTCCTCTAATGATAAACTGGGGAAAAAATTTAATTCCTATTTTTGGAACTTTACTTTTCTGGCAAATGGAATCTCTCTTTATAATAATCTTTATTTGGAATAATTTTCTTTCTAGTTTTGATGTGATTTCAAGAGCCCGCCTGAAGAACAGGGTGAAGAAATAAAAAGTTAAGGAACAAGGTGAAGAAATTGAAAACCAAGCAACCAGTAGAAGAAATTGCAAGTCAGGAGCCCACCTGGAGAACAGGGTGAAGAAATTGCAAGTCAGGAGCCCGCCTGGAGAACAGGGTGAAGAAATTGCAAGTCAGGAGCCCGCCTAAAGAATAAGGTGATGAAATAGCAAGTCAAGAGTCAAGAAAATCTCCATATATAGGACTTTTGTAATTTTATCTATCTTTTTAACTTGTAATTTTCATTTTTGATGTAATGACAGATCCATGAATCGGAACCTCAACAAGACCTCTCTCGACTCTCCAACTCGGTATAGTCCCTCTCCTTCCAACCCTTTGAGATACTTGTGACTTGATTCTCTCATGACTTGGGTAGGTAGGATGTCCAAAGTCAAGACCCGGTTGCCTTCTTCCTACTATTTCTTTCTTTGAATAATGATCGGGTCAAAATTTTGTTTCGTTGTCTACTTTTTGTCTAAAAACACTTTGTGTTTACACCCAAAAAGGAGCATGATGTAGAAACCTAATTTTGTCCCTCCCGAAGTTCAATTTTATTCATTTTTAGCTCACCTTACCACGTACCCTCACTCATTCTACACTTTCCCCACAAGGAAACAAATAATAACCAACTCTAAACTAATTTTATTCGTAAATTCCCACATAATCCCAATTTGAATAAACTAACAACCCCTCCCTATCAAGTTTTGGCACATCACCCCCACCCCCCACACACACCCCACCTTCCTAACCCGCATACCTCCTAAACTACCCCATCCCCCTTTTCACATTTTACATACGCACACCACAACAATATATAGAGGGAATTTTCCATTCAATGGGAGAAGGAGAAGGTATATACTCCTAATTTTTCTTCATTCACAAAAAACTCACCTCAATTCCACTCACATATTACACACATATACGCACAACCATATACAGACAATACTCATTCTCACGCTGTACACACTTACACACCATGAAATACACAAATAGTGAGAACGCACACACATCACAAACAGAGTAGAGAGAGAACGAAAAACAGAGGAGAATTGATTGAGAAAGACAGAGAGTAATTGGAAAACTGAGAGAGAGAGGAAGCAGATATTGAATCACACTGTTCTGGCGAGAATTCATGGGAAAATATTGAAAACTCGGTTGATTCTCCCATTTCCATCGCTACCAGAGCTCGCCGGAGCTCCAAGGAGATCCAGTGGAAGTTGTCGGAAAACAAACGTAGCAGTAGCGGGGTGTGCGAATTTGGGTACGGGTCTTTTGTTATTTTCTTGATTTTGATCTGGGTTGTCAAAAAACAAAGAAAAAGGGTATATCGAGGTCGGGTTTGTTGGCCAAGGTTCGAATTGAAGTTTTCGGGTGTAGACTCTTTTTATTCAAATAATATTGAGCTCGAAAGCTTCAAATTAAGGTCCATTTCTACTCTTTCACTCTTTTTATTTCATTGTTTATTATATTTGGTGTGTTGGATTGAATATCTTGGTTGATTGTTTGATCTTTATTGGTGGTGAATAATTGCTTGGTTTTTGATTCATTGTTGATTTCGTTGATTATGTACGACACGATGAAACGATATATCATTTGAGATTTGAAATCGATAATTTGAGTATAGAATTGGGGGTGGGGATTAAAAGAATTGAATAAGGTGAATGTTGATTATTTGATTTATTAATTATGTTATTGAACTCGATAGCGTCATGTTTTAGGCCAAAATCAATAGGCAAATTTTAGGTTTCGGGGTAGGAAACTCGTAGAATTCTATATCATTGAATGTGTGAATGTCTGTGATGAATGATTTCTCCATTTTTATTACATTTCATCAAATGTATTCATTTGACGGGGAATGCCCCGAGTTCACATTGTACTTATTCACCGGGGAATGTCCCGACGTATTATGTACGCAAAGGAGGTTTGTGAAGAAGGCCCAAGACATTGGATAAAACACTAGATCTTAGTCTAGGATTAGCTTAGAATAGGATTTACATTTTCGTATTTTTCTATTTTTTGGGACTGTATAACTCGGACTCGACATTATTTTGGTTTTGAACTTTGTTTGATTTGTTTGTTGTTTGTTTTATGTGTTTTATATGGTTTATACATTCATAGTGTCAAATTAGCCGATATACTCTACAGAGCGACCGTGGTTGAATCATGGGACCGAGGGGTGCCTAACACCTTTTCCTCGATCAACAGAATTCCTTAGCCAGAATCTCTGCTCGCGGATCAGTTTTAGAGTCAAATCATTTTGAAAAAGAATTTCCAAAGGTGACTTGGCACACCCGATTTATGTCAAGTGGAGACTCAAAGTTTTGAATATAAAAAGTCCTTTTCGAAACAAATCTTCTTTTGTCACTTAATAATCAAAACCCTTTTGGAGCTTAAAATCAATTCTTTTTTTGGTTAAAAAGGGAGTGTGACAATGTAATCAATGATTTTGTAAGGATTTGACTTTAAATACAAGGAAAAATTTTAAATATAGGGAAAATAATAATTGTAACACAAATATGATTTAAATTAATGTGTCTCTTAGCCTCTGTCAGCAAGGAAAAGAGTACTGCATGACAAACACAGAAGTGATGATTCGTCAATCACTTGAAACTTCTGATGGTAATATAATATATATATATATATATTACACTAAAATATATGTTTGTGTTTATATTACTATCTTAAAGTGGGAAAAATATTTGAAAAGTTGTTTAAATTCTTACGCTTCATTAAAAATCTTAGCAATGGATAAAATTATTTAATTTTAAATTATCAAACGTTATACGTGTGATTAATCTAGTATATATATATGTGTGTGTGTGTGTTTGTGTTTAGTGTTTACTATGAAATTGAGGATTCTGTAGTTTACTTTTTTCGGGTATTGTTCACACTTTATATACTAGTTGGATAATAGGCCCAATATTGATGCTTAAAAATTCTACGTTATATATAATTCTATCATTTAATTGAAACTTTCATTTGTTTTTAAGTTAGGCATATATTGCTATATTTAGATTGAAGAAATTTGTATAACAATATTTTTAAGTTGTTCAAACTTTTGTGGAATTGATAGTCAATTATATTTTTTAAATAATTTAAGTTTTTTAATTATTGTGATTTTTAATATTTTTTCTTCTATTCTACTAATTAGAAGTGACATAGTAAAATTATTATAAAAAATACTTGTGAAATTTTTTTAAAGTGATCTCATATAAGATGTCAAGTTAATTTAAAACACCAAGAATTAATTTATCATTTTATATCTATTTTACTTTTTTATTAAATATTACTAATTTTTTAATACTTAAATATCTTATAATAATTAATTATGCACGTATAATAAAGTCATGGTTAAAGTAACTGAAGTAGTCATGTCATAAATGTCTATTTTAAATTTTTTTATTAAATATTATTATTTAATACGTAAATAACTTATAATAATTAATTAGGAATAATATAGTAAAATCACGATTGATGCAGCTGAAGCATGTCGACCATGAGCAGCCTGCTTCAGCTGCTTCTTTGCCACTTATTTTATCCTAACAAATACTTGTGAAATTTTTTTAAGTGATCTCATATCAGACGTCAAGTTAATTTAAAACATCAAGAATTAATTTATCATTTTATGTCGATTTTACCCCTTTTTTATTAAATATTATTAATTTTTTAATATTTAAATGACTTGTAATAATTAATTATGGGTGATATAATAAAATCATGGTTAAAGTAGCTGAAGCAGTTATGTCATAAATGTCTATTTTAATTTTTTTTATTAAATATCATTATTTAATACGTAAATGACTTATAATAATTAATTAGGGGTAATATAGTAATATCACAGTTGAAGCAGATGAAGCAAGCATGTCGACCATGAGCAGCCTACTTCGGCTGCTTCTTTGTCACTTATTATATAGGATAATTAATTATGGGTGATGTAATAAAATCACGATTAAAGTAGCTGAATTGGTCATGTCATAAATGTTCATTTTAATTTTTTGATTAAATATTATTATTTAATATGTAAATAACTTATAATAATTAATTAGGAATAATATAGTAAAATCATGGTTGAAGCAGGTGAAGCAGACTTGTCGACCATGAGCAGCCTGCTTCAGCTGCTTCTTTGCCATTTATTTTATCCTAAAAAATACTTGTGAAATTTTTTTAAGTAATCCCATATCAGAAGTCATGTTAATTTAAAACATCAATAATTAATTTAGCATTTTATGTCTATTTTACCTTTTGTTTATTAAATATTATTAATTTTTTAATACTTAAATGATTTATAATTATTAATTGTGGGTGATATAATAAAATCATGACTAAAGCAGTTGAAACAGTCATGTTATAAATGTCTATTTTAATTTTTTTATTAAATATTTTTATTTTTTTAATACGTAAATGACTTATAATAATTAATTAGGGATAATATAGTAAAATCACGATTAAAGCAGCTGAAAAAATATTATAAATATTCTTTTTTAATTAAATATTATTAATTGCAATATATAAATGACTTATAATAATTAATTAATTCTAATATATAAATG
>NC_061111.1:63513657-63534451 GCF_002878395.1 Capsicum annuum
TATAGGACAATATATATATATATATATATATATATATATATATATATATATATATATGAGTGTGTGTGTGTGTGTGTTTACTATGAAATTGAGAATTATGTAGTTTACTTTTTTCGGTATATATATATATATATACACTACTAGAAATTACCCCTATGGTGACGGTTGCAAAATTGTTGCAATAGACAGAAAAACCGTTGCCATAGCTCTACCAACGGTTCAGCAAGCGTCCCATAGGTGGGCGTTGCGATAGATCTATGGCAACAGTTTATGCGATGGTTGTCTGAACCGTCTCCATAGCTTGACCTATGGCGACGGTTTCAGACAACCGTCGCCATAAGCCTGACCTATGGCGACGGTTATTTTCTGACTTATTGAGACGCCTATTTTCATCTATTGCAACGGTTACTAACCGTTGTAATAGAAGCTATTGCAACGGCTACTAATCGTTGCAATAGCATCTATTGCAACGCTTTTGTTATTCTATTGCAACGCTTTTTGAGTATCTATTACAGCTATTTCATTACTTATTGGAACGCCTATTTTCATCTATTTACAAACCGTTGCAATAGATTTTATTGCAACAACATTAAACCGTTGCAATAGTATCTATTGCGACGCTTTTGTTATTCTATTACAACGCTTTTTGACTACCTATTGCAATGGCTTATTGATCTATTGCAAAAATGATTGCCACATATGATTAAATTGAAATGATTTATATAAATAGTCGTATTAATGTAAATTTTTATTTACATACATAATAAATTATAACACAATATATACATATCACAAAACAAAATCATTCATTAATAATCTCATTATTCAAAATATGCAACAAGCTAGTAATTTAAACCCAAAAGTAAATGTAATCAAGTCCAAATGATTAGTTAAGTTTTTACATACTAGCAAGTTCAAGTCGCGATAAGTTTCAAAAAATTCAACGCAAAACTATTTATATTAGAGCATTTATCCACAACCCAAAAATCTTCTCAAGTAAGGTTAATGTCTTCATCATTTTCTTCATCTCTTTCTTCATTTTGGACACCTATAAAAAGAGAACAAATAATATAAATTAGGACTTAAATGACAACATAAAAAGGACTATTCCACAACAAAATAAGTATATAAACCACGTATAAGTTAGCTAGTGAAGAGGCAAATCAACCAATCATGGTTAGAAAGAAATACAAACATCTAAATGTGAGATGATAGAACTTAAAGAACAATTGAAATTGAGCTAATGCCTTTTTGGTTTGGGTGAAAGGAAGATAAAAAGGTCAAGGTGATGTATCGGTAAGGATGGGAGAGGAATATCTAGTAGTCAACACCTCAGTCCCAAACTAATTGGAGATAGCTAGCAATGTATCTTTTGTATTCATTCCTATATTATAATTTGGCTCTACACAACTACAAAAACTCAACTTTTCATGTTTCAAGTTTCAACTTCAAAAATCTATGGCCAAACGGGCGCTGATTTTCTGTTTTATCACTCAACCAAAGATCCAATTATTCTAAGCACAATGGTCACCCTTTCTTCCAAGTAATCTTTCAACATGAAGAAACAAAAAAGGTGACATGCTCACTCTAACCTCAAAGTTGAAGAGTAACGGACTTCAACCAAGTTATACTCACGTTCATATTAATAAATAAGAGAAAACTGCATCTTCACATTTATATAGGTTTAATATATGTGATCCAGTTAGCATCAGTTCAAAAGAAAAACACATTCCAAGTTTAGCACAAGAGTGTTCAGACAGTTCAAGATGAAAAAACTTGATTATTCTCTAGTCTAACAATTAGATGTCCTATAATGCTGATGCAACAGCACGTCCAAAATCACATAATACTCCCTCCGTCTCAAATTATGTGTCATCATTTTCTTTTTATTCCGTCCCAAAATAAGTATCGCCTTTCCTTATTTGAAAACTTTTTAAAGGCACAATTACCCTTATTGGTCCCACTTAATTAAAAAAAAGAGATATTGACAAATTTTTTGATAAAGGATGATTTGGTAAACTTTACCAAGTCTTCCCTTATTTCTTAAACTCCGTGCACGGTCAAATGGCGACACATAAAATAGGACGGAGGGAGTACTATTTCTGAGTTTCATTTGTCATAGCCCATACGTACCAACATATTTACTTATTTAACATGTTTAACAGAAAAACCTTACACAAACCTTTCTTCTATCAAATCAAAATCAGATCTGTTTAGTGATTATTAGAGAACTCAATATACAACGGAAAGTTGAAGATGACCTTAAATAGTTACCTCCAGAGTTTCAAATGACTTTTTGAGGTAGTCAACCTCATAATCAAAATTTGATATGTACAACATAGCATCTACCCTTTTGAATGCAAAAAGTATATCAAGCATCACTTGGAGAAACTTCTTAGCTGGCCCAAGCTTAAAGGGGGGATCATCTTTATATTCTTTCAGGACATAATACCAAACTAATAATATCAGGCAACAATACCAAACTTTCACCAGCTAATCAGCAGCAGGTACACAAAAAAAGCAAGAGAAGTTCTACCAACAGATTGTTACTACCAACAAATCAAGAAATGAAAACTGACCTTACCATTTCTATCCAACCAATTCTCAATCTAGGCAAGGTGGCTTTTCAACTTATTATTTTCTTTGGATCGATGATATTACTATTAGGAGAAAGCACAGGACAACCATGAAGTACACTGAAATTGTGGAAAATTATGTGGATTTATATGTCAGTTATTGATAATCAGTTCAAAAAGATACCTCTTCTTTCTTTTCGAATCATATTTTTCTATATAAGTTTCAGTTATTTCTTATGTTGCACAAACATTTTCAAAAACATGCATCATCACTCCCACAAAATTTTTATCTGTATTTTATGGAATTTGCTTGTCTCACATGGTTAGCACTATGTGCAGTTGTGATGTTTTCATCAAGAAGCGTCAACAAGGGTCTATTCAGTTGATTCCTCTCAACCGAATCCAACAGCTGCTCAAGGAAATACAACAAGATCCAAATTCAGAAACAATATGAAGAAAATCTACAAACCACACACACACACACACAAAGCAGAATTTAAAACTATCACGTACAGTTGCCTTGACATCCTTTGAAGTAAAAATATCGATTAAGTTCTTCCTTGTTGCTACGAGATTTGCTTGCAATTTATCATAGGCTTCTGTAGGGAAAAGATACAATAGTATGGCAAAATATCAGAAGTACTCTACAAGATAACTTCTTATTGTGACTTCATCCTCAACTGTATTTGGGACATGGGACATGTATACCTATCTTACACATATGCTTGAATGGTTGAACCCCGCCCTCCTCCTTCCCCTATGTTAATCAAGTGATAATCTCCATGATTTCAGTGTGAGGCAGGATACACACCGAATTTGGTCAATTCACCTAGATGTGTTAACTACAACTGTAGCGGAGTCTACTACCAGGAAGCATAGGTTGCCTAGATTCTCTTATGTAGAATCCAACTTCTAGATCTGTTCATATACCCATACTCATTTCTATGTAAAATAGTTCGACCCTGGAAAACTTTAGCAAAAGAGCAAATTAGACAGGCAATTTATCAGACCTGTTGCTTCCTGCAGGGCCTTTTGCAGTGTTTCCAGTTCAATTAATCTGTCTTCCATGTTTTGCAAAAATATTATGGTCAGTATCATTTCACTCTATATCGACTCTCACTAAATTGAGCAAATTATCAGTAAAAACCTAAGTTTTGTTTACAGAAAAGCACAGCTTTCCAAGTTTGACTTGAAGATGGTCAAAAAATTCTTTGTTCAATCTGCAAACTAAGATATGTTAGAAATTTTTGAGTAAAGATGGTAAACCTATAGAAGGGAGAGACGAGAAATCCATGCAATTTGATGTTATAAAGGTCTTGTCCCATCTTCTCTACAAAATGTTGGCAAAGTTTAAGTAGGTCAAGTACCAATACCTCCCAAATCTTGATAACATAAAGGTAAAGAAAATGGATGATGATAAAGAAATACTCCTCCTGTTTCTTAAGAGGAATCAATTTGATCTTTATACTAAGTCTATAATTTATAGCTTTCTTTTTCTGCACAAGTTTACAGAAGACAGACTCGAAACACACGTGCATTTTCATGATCATAGAATGATCAAAAGCAAAAGGCCACAACTTTGAATACTCTACTGTCAAATAACCTAACAGAGTTGAACCAGAACCAATGCAACAAAGACTCAAGCATATTATATCAGTTTCCGGTTTCGTCACAAGCAGTAAAATGGTAGCACCTGCATTGTTACATTGAAGAGTGGATAACTCACCCTGGTCTTAGTCTTGCAACCTCAAACTCAATCTCCTGTGCTTTAGTGTCAAGAAAAAACTCTACGAGCCCTTCCACTGTAGCTGGAATCACTCGTCACTATGATCAGCACGAAATAAGCGGATTAGACAAAGATATACATTAATATTTGCATCCTTAAGTCATAACAAAACGGAAAGAGATTCAAAGATGTCTTATTGACTACTCCATAACTTGTTGCAAACCTAATTTATAGTAATAAATAAAATGTTCCCTCTCTTGCAAGTTAATATGAAGTAGTGTCATCAACTTCAACATGTTTTCAAGTAGTACGTCTTGTAATCAACTCTCTATCAACAAAACATTTCCACGTACTTGGCATAAGAAAAAGAATGATTCCAAGCACATTAAGTGAGGTGTTGCTAAACTAATATAAATAGAAACAGGTTTGGATTGTTATTATCTGCAGTATCATATTGTGTTATTGATTTAAATACGATTCGATTTGGTATGATCGTATCGTATTTTGTTTCTCATTTTGTCCCTAATAGTTAATAACCTATTTTATTCTTTACCTTACCTTTTTATTTTAGCTCTACTTCGTTACCTACTTTCGTTTTATGTTTATCCTTAAAATTATTGATATATGAGTTATGACATCATGTAAAGACGAAAAAATGATATAATTATTCAAATGTTATATTCATTAAAATAATACGACAATATACAATACAAATATACAATACACTATGAGACATCAACAATCTGAAGAACAAACAACTTCAATGCCAATAGCCAAATTTCTCAGCAAACTGTTGTCATTTTTCTCTTATCATTGTACCCCAATAAAAAACAAAAAACAAAAAACAAAAAAAGAACAGAACAAAAATGAAGCATTTTCCTCAACACATATTACAATCACTGGTATTCACAAACACCTGTTCTGTCTACTCACTTACATATATATGGTTTGTCCATGTTGTAGATTGATGAGAATGTGGCAAGAGAGATAATAAATCACAGATCACTTAGGAATCCAAAGTAATGACAGAGTAAACTTGCTACAGAAGACAGAAAAAGGCACTGTATGTGTCATCCATTGTATCTAAGACATAAACTCATTTTCCAATCAGTCAGCTAAAAATACACCTGATCAGTCATCTATCAATCATTTAGCTATATATATAAATACACCTGATCTGTGAATACCAACAGGTTTAGATTCTGCCAGCAGTCTGATTTCTCTCCACATTTGTAGAAAAACATCCTAATCAATCAACATAGAACTTGGTTCAAAAAATAAAAAGAATGTTCATCAAAGTCTACGCTACAGAAGCTTTTAGATGTGGAATGTAGATTGATTGCTTTGAAGACAGGAAAAGAACAATAGAACATTCATATTTTACAAGCTGATTTAGCTTAAGTATCATAGAAGCACTCAAAACAGGAGATTAAATGAAAATAAGAGTTGAGATTTCCATTGTACAAGACAATCAACTAAACAGTTGAGATTTTATGTTTTACTTTACCTATAAATAGTAGTTATGACTCTATCTGGAAGAAGAGAGGTAAATGAAAAGATCATAAAAGTCACAGAGAGAAAATTCATACAGCCAAGTGACTCCTTACATGGTGCACACAGTGGAAAGATCCATCACATAACAGGACTTACAAATCAGAAGCAAGAGCATCACCTCCAGGACTATCAATTCGAAGAACAATAGCTTTATACCTTTTCAACTCTGCACAGCATAGACACACACATGAAAAATAAATTAAAGAAGAAAAATTGACAACCAGAAGGGAAAAACCTAAATAATCACCTAGACCACCTAAACCTGTCAAAAGCATTTTCCTCCATTTATTTTTAAATCAACAGATAAAAGCATCCAAATCTGTTGTAATTTGAGAGTTTACCAATGCTTAGGCCCTCTCTTTTCGAAAAGTAGAAGGAAGGGATGAGATAAACATGGAAAACTTGCACTCTAATTTCTCCAATGAAACAGAACATGCACGAGTCTTATTGAACTGCTCATTGACTCCCACGAATTACCTAAAAAATTTAATAGTGTTCTTCTTCAAATGTAACTTCGGTAACTAATAGCCACTCCATGCATTAGACGACAAAAATAAAGCTGCAACTACCAACAACCAAGCTGGCCTTTTCATCTCTAAGGTTTACTATTAAAGTCTGAAAAAGAAAACATCAAATATGAAGTGTAGCACTCTGCTTACTCAAATAAATCTCTAGCAGCATAACAGTGGCATAGTCCTCACAAGAGTCTTCCTCCTTCATACTTAGCCAAAGCTTTTCAACAATACAAGTCTTTTCATAATAAGTTGCAAAAGACAGCAAAGAGAACTAAGCAAATAACAAAGTAGCCAGAACTGCACAGCACAGATAATGCCTTGTGTCTGAGAAGTGTCTTTCTGAGACAAAAACTTGGTATTCACAATTTATGGCTAATTAGGATTTGTAATAACCAACAGTTCTCACATATTTTGACCACTTGATGACTTGTTCAGGAATTGTGCACACATAAGGAGTTCTAGCCCTCAATTAACTTAAACAGAATGAGGTGTTAAGCTCCACAAAAGGTAGTACAGAGAAAATCTTCACTAAGTGAACCAGATTCAGTGTTTGGCACTGGCGGTACAGCCCTAAACAAACAGAAGCAAAGTGAGGTATTAAGCTCAGTGAAAAGGTGGTAGAGTGGAAATTCTTCGTTAAACAGACTAAATTCAGGCTTCAGTGTTTCTTACGCCTTGAAAACTACGAAAATGAAGTAACTTTTATTGACTTAATGAACACATATGTATACCCATCTGACAGAAAATTACATGAGCTCCTTTTGTTTAATAAGGACCCATCTGCTAGAAAATTATCATACGTTTTCTATTATTGAACCAAAGTACATCAAGAACAACAGAAACATTCCTGGTATCAATGAAATCAACCTTGCATATAACTCTCAAATACTGATCAACCAATAGGCTATGAATATTCACTAGTTTACAGCATAGCCCAAAATCAGCTTGGCTCTCGTTGCTATTATAGAGATCAAAAATGAATTACCCGTCTAAGTATTTTCTAAGTAACAGGTTAAAGATCATCTTTTCCACAGACATCATTTCTCATTAATCTGAAAACCCACATAAACAAGAATAACAATCTAAACATAGAAACTACATTATAGACAAATTAAATCAACAATTAAGACTACAACAATTAAAACTCTAATCAGTAACGCTCATCTTCCTCAACTTTTGGTTGTCAATATAACGCATTACGACATCTTCTCCAACATAACATAATGACCGTAATCAGTAGAATTACAAGGAGAAATCAAAAATTTCATGCAATCAAATGAACCCAAGAAAAAACCAAAATCCCAAAAAATTAGGTCAAAGTCATAGAAGAATAGACTAACCTTAAAATTCCCAAATTGAAGCAATTGAAGTGCAAATTTAGTCTGACTTTCCAACACAAATCAATTTTTGAAGCGGCACCAGTAAATCGCGCAGAGCTCACCACCGGCAGCTCACAACCAGATCATCTCCACAAGATTGAATCATTTGTAGCAATTGTAGCGATTGTCGTTAGCAATTTTAGCAAAGAGTACACCGACAGCCCTAATCATCATTGTAGCGATTCTATCATTGTAGCGATTCACTATTGTAAATGAATTGTTGAAAGTGCTATATAATAAGAATACTGTCACCTGATAAGTTGAGTTGATTTTAAAATTGATATATGATCTAACTTAAGAGATGAAATATTTTTTTTAATTTTATTATTTGATTTAGATTGAAGTTGCACGTCTACACACATATATTGCATTTCAAATGGGATTAGAGTGTATGCTTGCACGTGATTATTTATTATTGGAGTTGGAGTACACACGTGTACATTATTATCTATTATTAGAGTCAGAATACACGCATGCACAATATATGTTTATTGGGATTGGAGTGCATGCTTGTGCAGTACATGAACTTTGTGAGTCCCCTATGAATTCAGACCTTGAATCCATTACTCGGTAGGTGTGTACATATCATATGCATTGTATTTATTTTTTATTCAGATTGAATAAGGTATATTTCCTAATTTTGTACCAATTATTGGGTACTTGAATATATGTTACTTAATTTCACTATATTGAGGATTTCTTGAACCGCGACAGATGATATTCTTATGTCTGTTAGACTTGATTATTCTATTGAATTAGGGTGGTTCTCTTGAGTTAAGGTTGTATGTTTGTTTTAAAGGGTTGACATGGTGTTACTCGTCACTATTTTGAATTAGTATCGGTCAACGATACTTGCTGAGTACACATGACTCCGTACTCATTCGTGGATTTTCTTTACCTTACGTGCAGGTACAAATTCGACGACCTCTGGGCATTGTTCTTGTGGTTTCTTTTGTCTTAGCATCTTTCAAGATTCGAGGTAGCTGCAATTGATTTCAAAGACTACTGAAATCTCCTCTACTCTTATCCTTATGCATTTTTCACATTTTGAGATATCGGATTTTTCTTTTATTTATGTATGTAGAGGCTTGTATTAGTGACTACCAGATCCAAAATTATTCATATTTTGATTATATTAGTCTATTAATCTGCTTTGGAGAATATTCAGATTTTATTTTGTTCGTATTTCCTTTTGGTTCTATACTTTTGAGTTATTTTGTTTGGGTTGGGGTTTTAGGCTTACCTGTTGTGGTGGGAGTGATAGGTGTCATCGCGATTTCGATTTTTGAATCGTGAAACTCCCATGGTTATTTTCCACAACACATAGCGTAATTTATTTATTTATTAACTATCCATCCCAGTCTAAAAAAAGTTAAGTCATAACCTACCTCGAAATAATGAAATTTGAGTCTAAAGCTTTCAATACAGAGTCCCTCCCTTTTGAACGACCTTAGAATGGGCTAAAACATACAAATATATCATAAACACGTTAAAAGGAAGCTAACAATACCTATATTGATCATACTTAAAACGGGTCCAAAATAAATTCAAAAAAATGAGTTCAAAAATAAAAAGAAAAAAATTAAATTTTTATTTTAGACGTGTTCCCTAAAATTATAAGAGTCTACAGTTAAAAACTCATGCGAAAATGAGTTAAAAATAAAGTTCAAATCAAAGAAAAATATTATTGTATTTTTAAGCTTTATTGAAAAAACTTCAAAAATTCACTTCAAAATCAAGATTAAAAGGTGCTTCCGAAGGTATGAAAACGGAAGTTTGAAGCATACCCAAACTCAAATTGTGAAGAAAATCCTCAAAATCGTACTATCTTGATGCTTCAAATCTTGAAATGAATGAATGAAATAAAATAAAAAAATTTGTATATATACCAGCAGGGCCACTTTAGTGGCTAAATGACCTCTACAACTACGGGTGATCGCTAAAGCGACCTTGCCTCCATGGCTAGGCGCTTTGCTAAAAAGGCCTATTGTTTCTAAAGCGGTAAAGTGTCGGCTTTAGTGACTAGTGCGAAAATTAGCTTATCGCTAAAGCGCTGTCATGTCGTTAAAGTGGTCTTTGGCTGCTAAAGCAGCTACACCCGGTTCAACTGCATCAACAACTTTGCTAAGTTGTAAAGTTACCGATCGATCTCTCGAAATTCGTTCGGGACCCTGCATAAATAAATCATGTAACCTACTAGGCTATTTTTGATATTTCAAACTTAATAGCTACGTCGAATTTTTGAAAAAGGAAGGTTTTCAATAAATTAACCTCCGAGACTCCTAAAAGCTTATTTAAACTAGTTTTCACAACAAGAGTGGACATGCAATTTAAAGGTCCCAAACCTGAACCTACTATCAACCTAAAATCGATATTTTGGATCTAAAAAAACTATTCAAATCGCCATTTGGCACTCTAAACATGAAATGTTGACCGAAGTCAACTAAATGGCTTTTTAAATCCTCAAACTCACCCAAATCATTTTCGAAAGCATTAGGAATCCTGCCAACCATCTTCACATCCCAAAATCAACATGCAAAACTACAAGGAAGGATAAAATGATCAAATCACATAAAAAGAAAAAAAATTACATATCAAATTGTTACACATATCTTTGAATTCGTTAAAGAAATTTATGCCTCTATCACTGATTTAAATTGATCTAATTTAGAGTAGTCAATCTGCTTCATTGCTCATCCATATAGAGAAAATGATCTTCTCTGATCAATTTTATACTCTCAGCCATATCATTTTATGATATTCTTTGTTTTAGCCCGTCTAAAAGTAAATATCAATTTACTATAATTATAAATAATATAATTTTTATTTTTTTTACCTATAATGAAATAATTTATAACCATACAAATATCTAAAAATAACTTTAAATCACAAATTTCATAATTTTTCTTAAATATCATATTAAGTTAAATAATACCACGTAAAATAAGACTGAGGAAGTAAATTAATTTTGAAAAAATGTGACGACAAACATGAGTCATACAAGACCACATAGTTTGCTCATAAGTAGGCAGGCTCACTCTCTTTTCTCCACTGGGTTTTCAAGAAATCAAAGGTTAAAAAGAGTGTCAGGTAACACATACACTATGAAGACACTAAGGGGTATTTGAATTGGTTTATTTTAAGTGTTTTAAAGCTAAAATAGTTTTTAAATACTTTTGAAGTATTTGAATAAATAAAAAGTATTTTTGAATATTTATTTTTAATTAAAAAATAAAAATAAGTCAATAAAATTCTTAATTTATGGCTTTTGACTTATACGCCAAAAGTTATAAGTCCACTCAAATACTCACTAAGTCTAACACTTAAAACTCTTAGAGGTCGTTTGGTAGAGTGTGTTAAAAAATTTAATACATGTATTATTCTTGTGTACTAGAAGTGCCTTGTTTGGTATATTTTTTTTAATCTATGTATAATGAGTGCTTGCATTAGTACACACTCTATTTTGCATTAAGCAATGTATTACTAATACCATCTTTTTTATGTATTAGTAATACAAAAAATTTTAATACATGCATTAACTTATTAAATAACAAAACTGCCACTCAAATCCCTACTAGAATATTTTCCCAAGTAATTTTTCATCGTACTTAACATTTCTTCTCTCCATTTTGCCTCTCTCTTTTCATATTAGCCATAGTGATGGGCACAGGATTTGCGTCCAAGAAATTCGAAAACAAGTAAGCAGATTTATATTGCTGGCAAATTAACAAATCGAATTTTATATAATCGGATCGGACCATATATGAGCGACCTAAAATTCAATAATTTTAATCTAAAATATATAATTTTTACTAAAAAGTTTATTAAATGTATAATATTCTTATTTTAAACCATTTTATTGATTGAATTACTACTATATATTAATTTAATATTTTATAGAAACCCATAAATTAGTAGGTAATATCAATATGGGGTAACATTAGTAGGCAACACACAGTTTGCCTGAATCAAAATAGATAAAATAAATAAATCCATCCATGAAGATTTGATCTTGGATCTCCTTTTAACTGTTGCACTACTCATTGTTGTTGTGTTGAGGGGGTTCAATATTTAATATGTCATATATCTCTCTCTATATACACACATATATACACACGTAAACTGCAAATTCAATCCTATATACGCAGTATATATATAGTTTTTCGAGTGAGGGGCGAACCCCCTCGGCTCTATGTGTGTCTGCCCTTAATTATCCATGAAAAAGCAAGGTAATTTTCACTGCATCTTCGTCTTCCTTCTCGTTAATCAGATATTACTCTTCACCACTAGAATTGAATGTTTTGTTATTGAGTATGGATTTGAAAGTGAATTCTTTGTTTTTGGAGGTTATGAATATGGGGAAAGAGGGTTTGGATTTGAGGTTTTGAATTTGTTTGAGGAATTGATGGAGGAGTTGAATGTTGAGGGTCCTAATTCGTTGATCTGATCTTTAATAAAAGAACAGACAAAGAAATGCAAAGGATAGTTTCATTAACAAATTTTTTTTTATAAAATTTATACAATATATATTATTTCTAATACATCAAACCAAACAGTTTGTAAGAAATAATGTCAACACAACTAGTGTAAGCACAACTAATACCAACATTACTAATGCAAGCATTACCAATACACCTTATTCAACATTGTTCTCATACACTCTTCCAAACGATCCTTTAGTAATGAGGTCGTCTTATTTACGTCTTATTTTCCAATTTACCATCTTTATTTCAATTTATGTGACATTTCTTTCTTCAGTTCATAAAGAATGACAAATTCTTATATTTAACAATAACTATTTGAAATTTTCAATTTATCTTTAATGAGGTGATTATAGTCATATAAAAAGTTATGACTTATTAGTCAGTTCAAGAAAAATGACGCATTCTTATATTTAACAATTATCATTTTGAAACTTCTCATTATATCTTTAATGAGATGATATATAGTCATATAAATATTTATAACTTATTTTACACTATAAATTTTACAAGTCTTGACATATTTTTATATTTAACAATAATTTATTTGAAACTTTGCATTTTACATTTATAGTAATATAACACTACTCTATCCGTTCCAAATTATCCGTCTCAAATTTTTTAATTTGATTTCTCATTTTACTTGTCTTTTTTCATTAATCAAGAAGAGGCAAATTTCTTTTCCATGTTTTACCCTTTGCATTAATTACTTTTTCTTCAAATTAAAATATAAACATCATTTAATAGGGGTACTATGCTGAACTAGTCATGTTATTAATTATTTTTCTTAATAAAAATGTCATCTCAATTTGGGACGGATAATTTAGGACAGAGGAAGTATTATATAAATATCTATAACTTATTGGACTATAAATTTTAATTTGCAAGTTTTTTTTTTCATTCGTAAACTATGTATCTAGTAAATATTTTCACATAAATTGAGATGGATGAAATAGTTAATTTATTATAAGGAAAATTTTCCCTCATAAGGAAATTTTCCCTTATTATAATATGTAGAGTACTTCCTAGTTCAAAATTTAATATTGTACCAAGATAATATTATTCGAGGAAGTGGTATTAAATTATTGATCACCGAGTAATATACAGAGGCGGACCTACCTGTTAGCGTGGGGGTGCACTTGCACCCGTTAAGTTTGGAAAAAGCTCTATATATGTACATATATATACCTTAGGACAACAACAACATACCCAGTGTATTCCCACCTAGTAGGGTTTGGGGAGGGTAGAGTGTACGCAGACCATACCACTACCTCAAGAGAAGTAAAGAGGCTGTTTTCGATAGACCCCCGGCTTAGGACCAATAACAGTATAACAAATACAAAAGTAAGTGGATACAAACTAGTATGGTACACAAAACAAACTAACAGTATAACAAACACAAAAGATAAGTGCATAATAAACTAGTACGGGATGCAAAAAAGTCAACACCACTAACCTCAAAAACTACAGCCCCAACACTACGAACCAGAAACTCCAGACCCAAAGGAGAACTCCCCAATTACTACCGCCGCGCTTCCAACCCCTAACCCTCTACCCTAATCCGCGTTCTCCACACCTTCCTATCAAGGGTCATGTCCTCTGTAAGTTGTAATTGCTCCATATCATGCCTAATCACCTCCCTCTAATATTTTTTCGGTCAACCTCTAGCCCGCCTAAAACCATCCATAGACAGAGTCTCACACCTCCGCACTGGAGCATCAGGTCCCCTCCTCATCACATGCCTGAACCAACGTAGCCTCACTTCTCGCAACTTATACTCTACCGAGGCAACTCCCACCTTCTCCCGAATAATCTCATTCCTTACTCTATCTTTCCTGGTATGTCCACACATCCATCACAACATTCGCATCTTCGCCACCTTCACCTTTTGGATGTGGGAGTTCTTAACTGGCCAACACTCCGCTCCATATAACATAGTCGTCCGGACTATCACTCTGTAGAACTTACCTTTAAGCTTCGGGGGAACCTTCTTATCACATAGGGCTCCCGAAGCGAGCCTCCACTTCAACCACCCTGCCCAAATACGATGCGTGACATCTTCGTCAATCTCACTATTACCCTGAATTATAGACCCCGGATACTTGAAACTCTTCATCTTCTGGATGACCTGAGAGTCTAGCTTTACAATCACTCCATCTTCTTACAATATATCACTGAACTTACACTCCAAGTACTTCGTCTTGGTTCTACTTAACCGAAAACCTTTAGATTCAAGCGTCTGTCTCCAAATTTCCAACTTATAATTAACACCACCCTAAGTCTCATCGATCAGAACCACATCATCTACAAATAACATACACCAAGGCACCTCCCCTTGAATATGTCGCGTTAAAACATCAATCACCAAAGCAAATAGAAACGAGCCAAGAGTCGATCCCTGGTGCAACCCTATCAAAACTGTGAAGTGCTCCGAATCTCCACCTATTGTCCTCACACGAGTCTTTGCACCTTCATACATATCCTGAATCAACCTAATGTACGCCATGGGCACCCCTCTAGCCTCCAAGCACCTCCACAGAATCTCCTTGAGAACTCTGCCATATGTCTTCTCTAAATCAATAAACACCATGTGCAAGTCCTTCTCCCTCTCTCAAAACTGCTCCACTAATCTCCTCATAAGGTGAATGGCCTAAGTGGTCGAGCGTCAAGGGATGAAACCAAAATGATTCTCAGAGATCGTCACGATCCTCCTCATTCTCAACTCTACCACCCTTTCCCAAACCTTAATAGTATGACTCAACAAATTAATACCTCTATAGTTGTTACAAGTCTGAATGTCTCCCTTGTTCTTATACACTGGAATCATCGTGCTCCATCTCCACGCTTCAGGCATCTTAGCAGCTCTAAAAATAATGTTAAACAACCTTGTCAACCACTCCATGCCCCACTAGTGCTCTTCCAAAAATCTACTGAAATCTCGTCTGGCCCCATCGCCCTACCCCGCCGCATCCTTCGAATATCTCCCTTGACCTCCTTAACCTCGATACGCCTACAATAACTATAATCGCGCCCTTCTCAGATATCTCCAAGTCTCCCAACACAGAAACTTTGTCCCCCTCGTCGTTCAAAAGTTTATAAAAATAGGACTGTCACCTCTCCCGAATGAAGGCATCCTCAACCAACACTATGCCATCCTCTCCTTTAATGCACTTCACTTGGTCAAGGTCATGAGCCCTCTGCTCCCTGTCCTTGGCCATCCTATACAACTTCTTATCTCCGTCTTTCTCCTCTAAAGCCGCATACAAACTCTCAAAAGCTGTTGTCTTAGCCGCCGTAACCACTAACTTTGCCTCTCTTCTAGCAAACTTATACTCATCCTTATTCTTCTGTCTTTCCTCATCACCCTTGCTCCCAACCAACTTAGCATAAGCCATCTTCTTAGACTCCACCTTTCTTTTAACCTCTTCATTCCACCACCTGTCTCCTCGATGTTTGCCAGATCGACCTCTCGAGACACCCAACACCTCTCTAGCGGTCTCTCTAATGCAACTGGATATACCTTAGGACACTTATATATAATTATACGTGCACCCCATAGAACACCAGTGCACTTCAGGCGCGTTGGTTCTTGTTGAGTTTCTCATATAAGTTACCCAGGTTCGATTCCAGTTTTCACGTTAACTTTTGCTATTTTTTGTTTTGTTATTCTTTTAAAAACAAAAATGGGCAGTAGGGAGTCGAACCCCCAACATGTTGTTTAGAGAATAAATCGTTTTCCACTAGGCTACTACAGTGATATACTGATATTGAGTTAAAAGGTTTATTTATTACCATAAAACCCATATTTAGCCTATCTAGTTGTATTTTTGTCATTGCTTAAGTCTCTATTGACTAACCAGTGGCTTATGTAAAGATAATAGTGCACCCACGTTCTTTGAATCCTGGGTTCGCCTCTGATAATATATACTCAATGAGAATGAGAAATGAGATACGTTTAGATGCTCCGCAAGAAAAACCAACAATAAATATTGTAATCAAGTTGAACACTAATTTAAAGTATTTTGCAAGCATCCAGATGCAATAATTAACTTTGACACCTTCAAATTTGCGTGAACTGAAATTTCAAACATTAATGCAATTCTGAACACGTAAATGCTCTTTAATTTTCTCGACCCCTTATTGTACTCACTCCATTTCACTTTTAATTGGTCCTCTTTCTAAAAATGTTTGTTTCAATTTATTTGTCTCATTAATAAAATCAAGAAGATTTTAATATGTTATTCCAATAATACCCTTATCATTAAGTGACTAAACAAGTTGTATATATTCAAATTTATATTTTTAAAGTATAATTAATAAGGCTAATTTGGTAAAACAGATCCTAATAAATATTTTTTTTAATGGGTGTGTTAAGTCTATAGGGGTCAACTAATATGAAACGGAGGAAGTAATTGTAGTGTGACCTCAAAACTTTGAAAAGTCCTATTTTTTTGGCCCAATCATGTGCAACTTAAAACATGAACAACCGATATACTTTTAATTATACCTGTCAAGTGGGCCGGGTCAGGCCAACCCAGAACTGGCCCTATAAAATTAATTGGATTGTGGGCCGGATCGGGTCCGGGTTGGGGGTTAAGTGGGTCGGGCTCAACAGTAAAAATTTCAAAAACCACCTTAACCTGGCCCACTTAATCGAACCTGGTCAAACTCACCTAAACACGATCAAACCTGGTTAAAAATTCGATCAAATCCGATCAAAAATTAAAAAAAAATTCAATATACACAATATATACCCACCTATATACATTTTAAATACGTTAAACAATATATATATAGTATATACTACATTAGAATTTAAAAAATATATACACATATACACTATTACGCATATATACGCACCATTCAATATATACGGCGATACGTACTACTTTAAATAAAACATATACTACAATATATATAAGTGTATATATATTATAGAGTTATATACTAATTTATAAAACATATACACATGTATACATTAAATATACACGTCTATAGAAGAGTAAAACATATACTACACTATATGTATATACTACAATATATATATATAGTTGTATACTAATTTACAAAACATATACACAAGTATACATAAAATATACACGTACCATTCAATATATATGTACTATTTTAAGTAAAACATATACTACAATATATGTATATACTACAATATATATATAGTTATATACTAATTTATATAACATATACACATGTATACATTAAATATATACGTCTATAGAAGATATATACACATATATACTACAATATATATAGTTATATACTAATTTATAAAGCATACACACATGTATACATTAAATATACATGTCTATAGAAGATATATACACAAATATATGCACCATTCAATATATATGTACTAGTTTAAGTAATACATATACTACAATATATGTATATACTACAATGTATATATAGTTACATACTAATTTATAAAATATATACACATGTATACATTAAATATACATGTCAATAGAAGATATATACACAAATATACGCACCATTCGATATATACATACTAGTTTAAGTAATACATATACTACAATATATGTATATACTAAAATATATATATATATATATATATATATATATATAGTTATATACTAATTTATAAAATATATACACATGTATATGTTAAATATACACGTCAATAGAAGATATATACACTAATATATGCATCATTCAATATATATGTACTACTTTAAGTAAAATATATACTACAATATATGTATATACTACAATATATAGAGAGTTATATACTAATTTAAAAATTATATACACATGTATACATTAAATATACACATCCAAAATTTATAATTTACGTGAATGAAAAATCTTCAAATTATGCATCATTTTTTCCAACTCATTCATGTTAATATTAACGGGAACTTGCACAGGATAGTCAAAGTCAACGGGGGTAAAACCATGCATTGGACTTGATTCTGTTGAGTTCTCCCGTGAAGACATAATTTTTTTAAGTTTCAGCTCGTCCCTCGGCTCCAGTTTCATTCCTTGGTTTCTTCTTTCCGCTCTGATCCAATCTCTGAGGCAAACTAGAACATTCATTGCATTGCTTCCCAATGAGTGTCGGTTGTCTCCAAGCTGTTGTCGTCCCTGACTAAAGGCGCTCTCTGATGCAACGGTTGACATTGGAATATTCAAGATGTCTCTAGCTAATCCTGAAAGCACGGGATATTGTGTTTCATTACTCCTCCACTAATCCAACGTATTGATCCATCGTCTGCGATCCTCTGGCGGCGACCGAAGATAATATTTCAGCTCTTCCCGATAAGTTGAGGTGTAAGTTCTCTCATCAACACTATTCCAACAAGGTAAATTATAAAAGGAATTAGGAAAACCACTATGTGCCGGCCTTTTAGGAGATGATGGCTTCTCGGGAAGATGAGGAGTGACAGTTGGAGTGATATTTGTAGGTACGGCTAAGTCAAATAAATCAGCATAGTGATTATATAATTTTTTTATGTATTCATTCGCGTCACTCATAGTCGTTCACAAATCGGGTTCTACTTTTTCAGATTCAAAATCATTGTTAGTATTTATTTCTAAGTTAGCATAAATAATAGTACTAAAGTGGCACATAGTATTATATTTAATGCACGGATTTAACATAGCACCAACCAAGTAAATAGGGGGAATCGGGAAAAATATTTTTTAAATTTAATAAACATGGCATCAACAACTTCTTTATAACCATCTTTATTTTTATATTCTTTAAGCAAACCAGAAATACCGGTAATATATCCCAAAATATTACAAACAGTAGGATAATACGCACCAAAAAATTCAACCTTAGTTGCATAAAATTTTTCTAAAACCTTAACAAGATCATTAATTATAACCCAATCAGAATCATGTAGCATGCAATCAGCAGAATCAGTAAATGAACCACAATGTTGGTTAAAAGCTAGTGTAATGAGAACTCTATATTTATAACAAGTTCTTAAAAAATCATATGTAGAATTCCATCTAATAGCAATTTCCTCAGGCATCAATATCGGTGCAAGTCCATTTTCTTGATATTTAATTTTGAATTCTCTAAATTTTTCTCCGATTATTTCCTTGACTAAAACCAACAGCAAGACGGATTTTTTCAATATAAAACTCAAAAAATTCAAGACCATCTTTTACAATTAAATTATATATATGACATGAACACTTAATATGAAAAATTTCAGGAAACGACGAAGATAACATAGATTTTAATTTTTTTATAGCAGTCTTGTTGTTAGAAGCATTATCAAAAGCAATACATAAGATTTTATTTTCGATACCATAAAATCCGGCAACTTTAACAATAGAATTAGCAATAAAATCTCCAGTATGTTTACGGTCTTCATCATATAAAAAAGCAAGAATACTTTTTTGCATCACAAAATTACTGTCCATCCAGTGACAATAACGATTAAATAATCATTTTTATTTATAGCACGACCAAGATCAGAAGTTAAGGATAATCTACATTGAATATTTTTTAACAATGTTGATAAATAAAAACAATATTGTGAATGAAGTCTAAAAATATCAGATCGACAAGTACTTCTAGGAACACCATTAAACATAGGATTATAAATAGCTTGAATATAATGAATAAAAACATCAAAAGGAGGAAAACTAAAAGACAAACAACCCACAACTACCATTTTAGCTATTTCTTCTCGGTCCCTCAATTTATTATACTTCTTCGTTACCTGACCAGTTGCTGGGTCCATTCTAGTTTATGTTGGCCCATCAACATCCCCACCACCTCGTGCAATTTCTAACTCTCTTTTGTGAGCATCACCTATATGTCTCATTAACGTACCCGTACCCCTTTGCTTGCCTCCGCTTTTATGCTTATATATTTGTTGAAAAATATTGCATTGCACCTCAGTATCTGATATACGTTCAAAAAATTGTCATGCAATACTAGTTGTTTTACGAGGTCTTGGAGCACGGGGAGGACGGAGAGGGAGATTAACCGATTCAGATCTAACGTTAGCATTTTCTACTACGGGTGTCTCATCAATATTTTCATCATCTTCATCTAAATTAACCGCATCTACTTTATTTTCTTCTTCTATACCGTAATTTTCCTGAACTTCTACATAATCCATATCGTGAGCACCTACACCTATTTTTTCCTCAAAAGGTGTACCAAGCGGTACCGAAGGTGAAGGCACACGGGTATATCTACTACTTGAAGAACCTCTACCACTAGAAATTCTCTTTTTACTACCACTACCGTTTCTGGGATAAAATCTTTTAACATCTTTAGTAGCGAGGTTTCTTAATTTATCCATAGTATAAATTAAATTAAACTAAAAAAAATTAAAATACACAAATATAATAAAATTAAATATTCAACAATTAATACAATAAATAAAAATTAAACGTAAGAGATGGAACGACAATACCAAATTTTGGAAGTATCTAAAGGTTGCGAATTTAGAAACTTCCACTCATACTTTGTAAACGCAAAATTAAAAATTTAAAGTGAGCACTTTAGGAAATTAAATATTCAATATATTTAATTTCCTAAAGTGCTCACTTTAAT